>NC_092705.1:24828129-24945629 GCF_964275005.1 Diadema setosum
ATACGCGAAAGCAATATTCACGTAACCAAGGTTTGGGAGAATTCTGTTCATGTTTCGTTTTCTTCTTTCCTTGTCTTTATCACCAGTGCTGTCCCTGAGCCACCACTGCCTCCCCCACCCCCTCTTACCAATGGCATCCATAAATCCGACTCGGCTGTTGACTCTGCCTACGACACCAGTCAACCCCCGAGCCCCGGCAAGCTCAGCAACTCGACCACTGAGGATGAGGTGTTCCATGAAAGTGACAGCGGTGCGGCGACGACGCCCCCTCCCCCACCCCCAGTCATCAGCAATGGAGTGGGGAAGACATCGAAGAGGAGCGAGGATGATGAGTTTGCGGACATTGGGTACGTTAGCATGAAGGATGCGCCTCCTGCTCTCAAGCAGTCGCTCAAGTTGGATGGCAATGAGAATGAGATGGGGGCGGGGCGTGCTAAGGCTGGGGCGGGGCCGGAAGATGACGCCACGGATCCCACACTGCCCCCTCCACCCCCTGTTGATCACCAGGAAATTCGCTTCTGCCCCGACGAGGATGCCGACTTCCCCCCACCACCCCCCATGGCGGAGATTGCCGGGAATGCCAAGGAAAATATCGCTGCCATCCGAGCTCGCTTCAAGCAGCAGGAAGATCAGACAAAAGAGGAACCCCGGCCCAGAGCTGCCACTTCACCACCGCGAAAGAAGCTCATTTCACTGGACACTGTGAGCGATGACAAAGCCAAAAGCGATAGCCGCCCCCAAGCCTCGCCGCCGTCCAAGTCGAGGATTGCCGAGCGCATTGCGCAGCTGAAGGAACAGGAAGCAGCGAGTGAACGAGAACAAGGCCCAGCTGTTGGTGTGACAGAGAGTGAGTACATTAATCGGGGAATCGGAGACCCCTCGGTCAAACGCAGACCCCCTGCCCCTGTCAGAGACCCAAACACTCGCCTGACCATGATTGAGAACACTGCAGTGTCCAGAAAGTCCTACGGGAATGCTATGGATATCCGCATGGTCAGAACTCGAAGTGAGGAGTACCACGTCCTCAACCCATACGGCGGGTCGGTTTATGACGACACAGTCATTGATGGCCGGTTTTATCAGGACATGGGGTACGGTAGTGTTGCAGACCACACCTACGGATCTATACAGGATGTACCTGTACCTCCCCCTCCCATGCAAGCACCACCACCCCCACCACCTCTACCACAAAATGGAACACCCGGCGTCCGACCAGCAATGCCATCCAATGTGCCACCACCTCCGTGCCACGCACCACCACCAGTACCACCCCCGCCACCGGGCTCCAACTCGAGCAACATCTTCATGCAAATTCCAGGGGCAACAGCTCGCCCCCGTAGCCAAGTCCTAGTCCCCGAGGATGTTCCACCACCACCAAGTGTTGCCCCACCCCCTCCACCTCAGCCCCCTCCAGTGCCTAGCGCTCCTAAACCACCACACCTAACTGCCGGCTTGGGCGGATCCTCAGCAGGTTTTGCGCCCCCTCCTCCCCCACCTATGCCCGGAGTCATGGCGCCTCCGCCCCCTCCACCGGTCCCCATGGCAGGAGGACATATACCCCCTCCTCCAGGGATGGGACCCATGGTGCCCCCTCCTCCACCAGCGCCAAACGCCCCACCACCGCCCCCTCCACCAGCTACCGGCAGACCAATGGGAGGAGGAGGAGGAGGAGGTGGTTTGCTTGATGGTCTTGCTTCAGTCCAGCTGAAAGCAACATCCAAAGGTGAGTTGCCATGCCAACTGCATCCACTTCTCCAGTAGATCCAACTTTGCTTGATGTCAGCTTTTGAAAACTGTGGTAAAAAGGTTAATTGCTTGATTATTTTGTTTGAAGACAAAGGGTATCATATATGTATACACAAAATGTCACATGGTGAATCTATAACATCAGCGATGCTGTTCCACACTTTCAAGTGTGTACTTTTGTCCTTTACTCAGTTTTGTGTTATTTCTCGTGTATGTTACATAATTGAAATATGATTTTCCACTTATTGACATGGATACGTTTGTCGTAGTATTTCAGAAATAAGACATTTGCAGATTTTTTTAAATTCCTACTCCCAACCCTTATAGTAGAGCAGATAAGCCGAAGAATTGTGCAAAATTTGACTAAAGCATGAAACTTTCACCATTGTTAGTACATGCTATAAGATTAATTTTAAGATCGGGAGGTAAGTCTGAATTGACCTCTGATGACCTCTAGAGGTCAATGACCTCAAAATCTAAGAAAATTGATATTTTGCGTCATTGGTTAATGATAAACACAGTAATGATGTACTAAAACTTAATTTTTGTCACAGTGAAATTGTCTTTATGTTCCACAGAGCCCCGACAGGTTTCTACCTTTGACCTCTGATGACCTCCAGAGGTCAATGACCTCAAAATGTCAGAAAATTGATATTTTGCATCATTGGTTAATGATAAAACACAGTAATGATGTACTAAAACTTAATTTTTGTCACAGTGAAATTGTCTTTATATTCCACAGAGCCCTGACAGGTTTCTGTCTTTGACCTCTGATGACCTCCAGAGGTCAATGACCTCAAAATGTCAGAAAATTGATATTTTAATGCGTCACTCATAACTGAAACACGATAATTATGTACTAAAAACTAATTTTTGTAAGAGGAATTGCCTCAATGTTCCACTGAGCCTTTCGAGTCAGATTTCTACCTTTGACCTCTGATGACCTCAGATGACCTATGGTGAGGCCAATGACCTCAAAATGTCAGAACATTGATATTTGGTGCAATTGGTTGATGACAAACATGATTTAGATGTTATATTCATTTGTATTACAATTGAATTGTTTTCCTATTCCACAGAGCAAGATAAATTACTCACGTGTCTCTACCTTTGACCTCTGAGGAAGGTGACAGGTCAATGACCTCAAAATATCAGAATATTGATATTCTATGTATAGTCAATGGTCAACTTTGTAATACCCGATGTACAATCATTTATGCTATAATAGAAGAATCTTGTCATTCCATGGAACATTGGTCATTAGACTGTGCATTATATCCATCTTTGACCTCTCAGGACAATGAGAGGTCACTGAGGTCACATGTGTAGGCTTACCTTTATTGATGTTTGGCTTCATTGGTGTAATCGTAAATGCTTAATCATGTACAAATCACGCATTGACGTTTTGATCAAAGTATGTATGCATATTCCACAGAGCATTGGTTTATAGTAACAGGTCTCTGAAATGTGAGAGGTCAATTACTTCAGAAATAAAGCTTAAGTTTCTTGAGTGATGGCAGTGACCTCAAATATAACTGTTATGTTTGGGTTAGTTATGTAGACTAGCAAATATAGGCAAATATGGCCATTATCTCGACACTCGAGGAAAACAAGGCCCACGAGACTGATATACAGAGTGTTTAATCTATTCAGTGTAAGTCTCATAGATCTTTTCCCCCATTTGTCGGACTCATTATGGGACTGGTTTGCCTAAGTGTCAAGCTCATGGGCAATATTTGCATAGTTTCCAGCTGGTGGGCTTGTATTGGCCAGTGTAAAGCTGGTGGGTTGTTACAGTATGACTGCGATGAATGACTCATGGTCCTGGAGTATACAGTCCACGGCTGCGACATCATGAACCATCTTGAAAACTTCGACATACTGTGAGGCCCAACATGCATTCCACGTGAAGCAATCCTGTGTATTGCAACTAGCTATTGCCATCAGAGACCTACCCAGGGAATAGATAAGCATTCATGGCAAACCATGGAGAAAGCGGATTGTGCAAAATATTTTGGAGTTCCAGTAGGAGGCTCAGCTGGAATCAAATCGCCACAGCAGCTTGAAAAGGTTATACTTCAACCAAAGACTCTCTCCAGACGAAGATACGAGTATCATAAAGTTCAGGTGTTTTGCTACTCCATGCCGCTCAGGACTGTCCTGGAATATGCATGCATCATCTGGGATCCATTCACCCAGGTGAAACAACATGAAGTTTGGAATGATCCAGAGAAGATATGCACTCTTTAGCTGCAATGACCATCATATGCAAAACAAGCAGTGTTACAGCCATACTTGAAAAACAAAACAAAGCAAAACAAAACAAAACTATAATGGCAATCCCTGTAACAAAGTACATCATAGGCAAATTCAGCGATGATGTTCTGCATCAAGAACCCCACAATATCCACTCCGCAGGAAGTTGTGGCTCTATTGCTGCATTCTTCAAAAAGGGCCAATGACCAAAAATGTCAGGCATCACTTGCAAGAACACAAAGTAGGCCTACTCCCAAAAAGGTGGCCGCTACTCTAGGCCACTGTCTCTTGTATCTCTTTGAAACACTTCAGGAGAGAGATGCTCAATATTCAGCTCTGTTATTAAAGATACATATGTCTCTCTTTTTGTTTTTGCATTTGTTTGTTGTTTTTTGCTTCATATAGCTCTTTGGATACCTTCTTTAACCAATTAAGAAAAGGCTCCATGGCAGATTACAGGATTACACAGTATAATGAAGAAGAAGAAGAAGAAGAAGAAGAAGAAGAAGAAGAAGAAGAAGAAAGAGAATAGGAAACGAGATCTGCTGTCAATGATGCAGAGCCAATACCAATCAGTTCCATGGCAGATCTTAGTCGGCACTGCAAAGGTTTGGATGTCTCTCTCTGTTGACAAAGGATATTCTAAAGCTCCAAGTAAGTCCATGGGGTGGTTTACATTGTCTGGGCATAGAGGGTTGGGTTGGGTATATGAGGATATGATGCTTTGTTATAACAATTAGGTCTGAGATATCTGTTTTTTATGTTTGTTTTGACCATCCCCCGTGGATCTCCAACGAAATGGAATGATAATGTGTTAGACCCAGCCGCCACCGTGTTTTTTTTTCAATAGATTTTTGATATTACAGTGTAGTTGAGAAAAAAGTAACCGCTCATTGTCCTAGATGGAAGTCAAAATTGAACTGTGTGTGGAATACTCTGCATACAATTTTGGACACACACACATACACACACACACACACACACACACACACACACACACACAATGCATACTTTTTATATAATTATTATTTCATAAGCAGCTGGCCTTACAAACAAATGAGACCAGACATCAATATTCTTACATTTTGATGCATATCTTTCAATATCTTCCAGAGGTCAGAGGATCATCGCTAATGTTCATGTGAAATGAGTACACGCCTTTTGAATTGCTCACTTTTATTGCTATAGAAATACACAATATGTGCATCATGTCAATCGTTAAATATTGTATCAGTTTCATTTTCAGTCTTGGATTATTTTTTCTATGTACAAATAAAATCGTGGCAAAGTAAACAACTTTCACAACAAAATATAAACGAGGATACTAAAAAAGAAATAGATGTAATAACGTGCAAGGCAAATACCAGGCCTACATCATCTTAAGGTATACAGGTGAAGGAAATCACCTTATCGATAAACAATTTACATGACTGGGATAGCGACCGCTGAACAATATTGTTTCTTAAAACTCTCTCTTCTTTTCAACAAGTGGAATAAAACACATGCACATACCGGGGCATCAGTTTGGAGGAGGGGTGGGGTGGTGGCAGGGATAGTTGACCCCCACCCCATTAAATTCTGAGAAGTGGGATATGTTTTGTTGTTGTTAGTTTTTGTTGTTGTTTTTTGCTTTTTGCTTTTTAGACAGAAAACTGCCCAAGTTTTTCACTTTAAGTGTGCATCTGATTGTTAAAATTTAATTCTGAAATGCAAAATCTCCCTTCTGTGAGAGGGGATATCTCCTTTCAATAGACTCCCTCCCCCTGCTTGGTTCCTTCCACAGATATAACATACTTTGGGGAATGATAATTTCCCTTATTCTATGAAAAATGTTTTTAAGAGATATTTTTATTTGAATTCCAAAGATGAAAAGGCTTTCCTATATATGCGCGATTGTTCATTTTGGAGGGCAAGAGGCATTTGCCCCGCCTCCCGAGAAAATATGGGAGGGGGAATGGTGGGGACATAGAACTTTGCCTCCAAGTATTTCCTGAGATGGAGATTTTTTTTTCTTCACTTTTTTGACAGAAAATGAATTGTCACTGAACATTTCAGCTATAGTATGCACCAGATTAAAAGGCAGAATCTCCTTTGCATACCCCCTCCCCCACACTATCTTTCGTTATGTCCCCTTCCATATACGCTCAGTGCTTTTGTCCCATTTTTGTTCTATATCATCACAAAGTATGTACGAGATCTTTAATTTCAGTTCCGACATATTAAAGAAAATCCCTCTTGTTGGAGGGGGTAGTGTATCTTTCAATTAACAATCCCTCCTCGGTTTCTACCCTTAGATTTGGAACACTCCCTTTACTGATAATTTCCCAAATATTCATAAATGTCATAAATGTGTACACTAGATTTTTTTTTTTTACATTTTTATTCTTACTGCAAAGGCTCCCTCGCATGGGAAGGATTGGGGGACAGCCCCTTTTTAATACCCTCCTCTCGCTGTATCAAGCTCTCCTCCATACATTGATTATGGCTACACATTTGGGTATGGACTTTTTTTTTTCAAAATGGTAGTTCAACCAAGAGTGGCACGAGATCATTGAATTGCAAACAAAAGAATGCAAAAGCTCCATAATGTGGGAGGGGGATACCTCCACCCACATCCTTCTGTCGATTGGTCTCCCTCCATAGATGGCTGACTTACTACACCTTTTTTATACAAATTTCGAGGTATTCCTTCAAAAGTGCCTGTGTGCCAGGTCGTTGAATCTCATTTCTCAAAATACAAGAGCTCTCTCGAATGGGAGTGGAATACCCTACCCTCGCCAACGCTGTGCTTGCTGGGTTCCCATCGATATAGACTTGGTACACCTTGGTGATCCATAATTTTCCAAATATTCCCCAAAACGTATGCATCAGATTCTTAAAAAAAAAAAAAAATACTTCGTCTTTGGGAGGAGGGTAGGTGAGATGCGCCCACACCCCATCAACTTCCGTATAAGTGATGACGCACACATTAAACAAGAGCTACACTGAATCACTGATTTCAGGTCTAAACCTGCAAAAATCCAATCCCCCACCCATATCCTCCCCCTCCCCCTCCGCTTCATTCCTTTGCACCATGAACTTATGCGTTTACATATTTTCCAAGTTCCCCCCCCCCCACGTGAAAACAGATCGACACCCCTTGCTCTGTGCACATACCCGACTTAGATAATTACCTGAAAAGTTCTGCGGAATGAGTAGCCACTTTTTTGGTAACAGAAATGCATGGTTTGTAAGCCCTACATTATAAACAATTATTAACTATTAACTATCGCAATATCAATATTAACATCCTCACATTTCATTCGAGGTATTTGACCTTGTGTGATTTTCGTAGGTGAACGGTAATGGCTCGTTAATAAGCAGGGCCTACGAGTGCTCTCTAGAACATCATCATGTTTACCATTGGTGATGCCAAACTATTCTGATACTTTGAGGTCATTGACCTCTCGAGATCATCAGAGGTCAAAGGCAGAAACTCGTCTGTGTGCCTTGGAATATGAAGACGATGTCATTGTACACAGATATGCTTGTTTTGTACATCTTTACCATGTTTGACCTTTCATCAATGATGTCATACTTCAATATTCTGATATTCTGAGGTTGTTGACCTCTCAAGGTCATCAGAGGTCAAAGGTAGAAACCTGTCTGCTCTTTAGAATATGAAGACAATTTCATTGTAAGACAGATATGCTTGTTTTGTATATCTTAACAATGGCTACCATTAACCAATGACATCACAGATCAATATATTTTGAGGTCATTGACCTCCAAAGGTCATCAGAGGTCAAAGCTTAAAATCTGTCAATGCTCTGTGAAATCAGAAAATGGTTTCCCTGAAGTATAGATACATGTTTAGTGAATCATAACCACATATATCATTCACAAATGTCTAAAAACATCGATATTTTGATATTTAAAGTTCATTGACCTCTGGAGGTCATCAGAGGTCAAAGGTAAAAACCTGTCAGTGCTCTGTTGAATCTGGAAATGATTTCTCTGTGGTATAAATGCATGTTTAGTGCAACATAACCACATATATCATTCGCAAATGTCTAAAAACATCAATTTTCTGATATCTAAAGTACATTGACCTCTGGAGGTCATCAGAGGTCAAATCAGACTTACCTCCCAATCTTAAAATAAATCTTATGGTATGTACTAACACTGGAGAAAGTTTCATGCTTTAGTCAAATTTTGCACAATTCACGTGATTTTGAGGGCTTATCTGCTCTACTATTACCCAAGATAAAAAGGAAACATATCTTGCACTGATATTACAGGGCTTTAGATCACAATGTTATGAATGGAATTCACTGAATGTATTTTTTTTCTCGGTGAGTAGTTTGCTTTGGTATGGATATCTGCTCCCTTTTCTATCGTACAACAGAAAATGATGCAATATGTTTGGGTTCTTTTTGTTTTGGTGATAACAGAGTGGTATTACACCCTTGACATACAACACTGCATTACTGTTTCCAGTCAGTTCGTACATATTGGGAGACTTTTGCAGGAAAACAAATTGCATTTGTCAAAGAAATTTCATATTTTGATGTACAACAATTATGAAGCAGATTCGCTGTGAGTCTGGACACACAAACAAAGTCTCTTCAGTGACTTGCTTATCATTGATGAATGTAATTAAAAAAGAAACAGTTTTGATACTTTGATTTTAAAAGAAATGCAAATAATGGATGGAAAGATCCTGAATTTTGTGAAATACAAAATATATTTTCTTCATGGTAAATGATGATACACGCATGTTGATCTGCTTGATGTTGAATCAATGCTATGTCCCACTGTCTGTGCAAAGACCTGAGTTCTTGGCTATATTTAGATCTGTTTACATAAATTATTTTGAGATGTCATTAAAGGTGGAAGGAAGTTGTGAATCATGAGACAAAGCACCAGCTCCGCACAGCTGGATATTAATTACATACTGCCCCATCTTGTCCTTCACACACACGGGAATGACACGCTCAATATTAAGTTGATCTTCTTTGTTGTGTGTATCTCCCTCGATGATCATGAATTTCCATCAATTTCCACACAGTATGCTTCTATCCACAGTGTAACATAATGTAGATGAATTTGGAGGGCTGGGTTGTTTTGTTTTGTTTTGTTTTTTCCACACAGTATCGTTCTATCCACAGTGTAACAATGCAGATGAATTTGGAGTGCTATCTTTTTAAACAGTGACACCTGTTCATGTACAATTATTTTATCGACAACCTTTCTAAAAATGATACACATATGGATTGAAAATGACATTATGAGTTTATAGAGTCATACAGCAAAGACTATATTGTATTTTTTTACCATTGGCATAGTATGATTGGAAATCCTAATTGTAATTTGTGTACGAAATTTGCTAGAATAGAAACCACATTGAATTTGTGTCAGACCAAAAGCATGTTATGACAGACTTTTTTCTGTTCGTTCGCATAGGAGGCTCAAAATCTACAGACATTAAAGAATCTCAAAGAAAACAGGATGACATTGATATTTAAACTTTTCCAATCAAATCAATACTTAGTGACTGCCATTTTTTTTTAAAGAGAGATAATAATATGTGTAGTTCTATGTACTAGTGCTTTTTTGCTTTTCTGTACACTAATGAGGGGAGTCAAGTTTATTTGCTGACATTTTGCACCTTAATGTGTTTACAGATGATATGAGTAGAAAGAGCGGTATATGTGGCCAAATTTGAAATGTTCTACAGTTTTAGACCCTGTTGCATGGCAGCTTTACAGCTTTACAACTCTGTAATTAGTGGTTACTTTAAGTGATTTCTTAGCATTGAAATAGTTGTTTCCATGGCTGTTCCCAGTGATTGCACACATACCATTAATCGTAAAGATGCCAGTTTTATGTAACAGATGCAGCACTTGCATTTCATCCAGGCTAGGCTTCCAATGCAGTAGAGCCTATACCATTCATTATTGCCAGCACTTACGATTTTAATCCTGTAGGCATTTTTGAGGTCTGGCTTCTCTAGACTAACTTGAATCCCATCTTGTGGAAACGTAAACACATCCTCATATTGAAACTCGTGAGAGTCGGAGATAACCCCTCGATGTGTGTTCATTGGCGGAGGGGACGAAAAATTGTAACAACATTTTCTTTTCCTGTTCTATATACAGAGAAGAAGAAGTCAACGTCAGAAGCCCCCATGGATAACCTGATGGCAGAGCTCCAAAGCTTCACGGGAAGACTCCGCCCCACTCCCAAACAGAGCAAAGCTCCACCCCAGGTGGATGCAAAGGGTACGTTGCCATGGCAATGTGCCAGGCAGCCATTTTTTTAACTTTGAGAGAGACATCACTGAATGAATGTGCCAATTAGTATATTGTGTGTTCATATGACAAATTACCAAGGACTACAATAGTAACAATATTAAGTCTCTTCCGCACTTACTCTGCAGTGCCTGAGGAACCGCATTTTTGGCTCTTTAAATAGAATATGATTTTTTTTTTTTATTCATAAAACCCAACTCCCAAGAGACCCTTGAACCCCACCCCCATCCTTTAAAACATTCTGTGACGCCTGTTCTGTGTTAGCTACATTAATGTGGGCAGCGTGTACATCAACATATCATTTTCTACAGATTTAGTTTGGTTGATGCAACACCAGTGATGAATAGACGAGAAGATTGATGTGTTCTGTAGGAATTATGACATCAATGAAAGGATAAAGGCTGAGATTTGTTCACAGCCTTTAATATATTTTTCCTGATTGCATTGCAATCAGACACAGTGGGAAACAGAAGATGCAGCTTCATACATGTAAGTTTAGTTTATAATATATCTTGATGATTTGAATGAAATACGTGTAATTATATCACTGAGTGAAATAGATAGAATGAGCATATCAGGATTAGGGACAGATGTTAATGTGCTCTCTATTTCTGTTGATATGATGCCATGCAGACGAAGCTGACAGCAGCAATGGCATAACCACATTCCAGCTGAAGCCAACCAAGAGCAAAGCTATGAACGGAGATGCAGCGATAGCACCGCGGCCATCATCGCCGCCGAAGCACCAAAACGGCAACAACTCCACCCAGTCAAACGGGTATCACTTGTCTCCGACGGGTGCCAACAACGCCCCTCCACCACCCACGGCACCGAAGTCGCCAAAGCAGACACCATCGGTCATGCCCAAGCCAGGCCGAGCCAATGATGGCGGCGCAACAGCACCGTCAACGGTGCCACCGCCACCACCCAACAAGGCAGCGTCACCGCCATCACCTCCCCAAAAGGCGCCGGCAGCGTCTTCGCCGCAGAGACCAGATTACAACAAGAGGATCTCAATGCCCGTCCAGCCCAGCCCAAAGTCGCCCGTGGCAGAGAGGACGAGAAAAGTCTCAGCACCAGAACCCGCTGGACTCCCAGCAGCAGCGGCGGCGGCGCTCCAGCTGCCTGAGGGTTATGACTCCATGCCGGCATGGAAGAAAGCCATGGTGGACAAGAAGATGAAAGAGGCATTGGTACGTTTTCCACCATATCAGAAATTCACAACTTTGCTCATTTAAAGGTGGTCTGCACAATTATCCAACTTTGTTTGAAACCGAGAATTGTTATTTTCAATCAGTTATAATATGCACAGATCTCCACTAAGATCATATCATATTGGGCTCTCCTAGGTGATAGCCTGCAGTATGTTTGCCAATTGCCATAGGATCGAGTAGTCAATAATGCCTTTAGGAGATCAATTCTAATACCTGTATACTTCAACTTTTCCATATCAGATCAATGTTATGTCACTACATTTGACTGAATTCCAGCCCATTTATCTATCAACTGACTAATCCACCCATCTATCCATCTACCTGGGTAACTAATCTATTCTTGAATTTCTTTCTCTTTGTTATCATTTCTCCTCTCTGCAGGCCAAGCAAGAAGAGGAGAGAAGAAAGCAGGAGGCGGAGGAGGCCAAGTGGCAGGGAGTGCCGCCATGGAAACGGAAGCTGATGGAGGAGAAGGAGAAAAAGAAGGTGGAGGAGACGGAGGCGGCCGTGGACAAGGAGCAGCAGGAGCGGGAGCAGAAGCTGCGCTCCATGCCGACCTGGAAGCGCAACATCGTCAAGAAGAAGATGGGCGAGAGCACGGACGAGGGCGACGGCGGCGCCGAGACCACTTCCAGGGGAGCCTCGGGCTACGAAGAGACGTCAACGGCTCTATAAAAGCGACAGGGCACACTGCTGATTATTACCTGTGCCTCGCTGACCTATGGAACTAGATATGGGTGGAGCATGGGCGTCACGGGATGATGATGGTGCTTAGTGACAATTGAAGGAACTGTTGTGGAGATTAGAAGACTCTTTAAGGAGACTTTCTACTTTACTCGCTCTGGAAGATGGTGGCGACGAGAAAACCCAGGGTCAAAACTACAGATTCGTGAATACGGCGCTCCAGAGACAGATGGTAGTTTGTGGATATTATGCGAGAGTTATCTGGCAAGAAAGAGGATATTGTTTATTTGCCATTTGAAGACCCTGGGAGAACCCAAGAGCTCGTTGCCATGGCGTCTTGGGGTTGTCATAGCAATGTATCTTTCTGAGACGCAGCCCATCTAAGAGCATATACATGTCCAAAGCATGGGCAGTATTTTAAGAGGGCAATATCAAAAATAAAAATGTAAAGGAATCATAGAAATTTCGTGCAAGCAGCGTTTCCTCATTCGAACTGCAGAATTCTTTGAACCTTTGAGGAACCACGCGGAACAAACCATGTCAAGCTCCATTTTAGAGTGAATTAAACAGGGTTAGTAAATATACTTGTATATGTTTGTATGGAGGTATTGAAAAGAATGCAATGATAATATTCTTGTTTGACTTAAGTACTTGATAACAACTTGTGCCAGTAACAAGGGGATTATGTCCATGCTTGTATGTTGCTGTCATGGACAAGATTATATTTTTTGCCAAGTGTAAGACCTGGAATATTTATCAGAATCAAGAAGGGAGAA
This sequence comes from Diadema setosum, assembly GCF_964275005.1. Lineage (NCBI taxonomy): Eukaryota > Metazoa > Echinodermata > Echinoidea > Diadematoida > Diadematidae > Diadema > Diadema setosum. Next base: position 24,841,099 of record NC_092705.1, read on the forward strand.
TGACAAGCTATTGGTGTATATTTTCTTCGAGAGTTAAACCAGAAATGTCGGTGACATGTTGACGTAAGTGTGGTCCTTGTAGATATTCAAATCCTAATTATATATTTACACACACACACATATATCTGTAAATATTTTTATTTAGTTGTGAGTATGCCTGCCGCAAAGGCAACATGTGAACATGTAATGTTTTCACTGAAAAATCACAAAATGTGAGTGGTGGATACAACATTTTCTCGATAACATTTGCAATGACCAACCAGTGCAGTTATGAGTGGATATATATATTTCTGTAAAAAAGTAATACAAACACCAGAATCTCCTATTGTGCAAACAGTGTAAGAGAGTGTGTGCGCATTATCATCTAAAAAAAAAAAAAAGAAATAAGAATGTTCCAGTTAGGCTCAGCAGGCGTAATTCAAATTTCTCTGTGACCACTGTGTAATGGTCTTAAAGTCTGGGTGTTTATATCTTTGACAATGTGGAAATGCTTGAATTCATCTTGGGTGATGAATGTGTGAGGAGTATAACTCACAAAACTTGTTTTACTTTGTCTACAGTGTGTCCACATTGTATCCTGCTGTGAAACAGTGTAATTATTGATTTTAGTCAGTGCAATGACAGTCATGAACTAATTCTTTGCATCGTTCTTGCTGTAAGGAGTGCTCACTTCGAATTTATCTCTCACCACACTGTACTTTTGAGTGTTGCCCTTTTTCGCAATGCCAACACCAGAGAAATATATTCATTTTTGATACGCTAGCTCGCTGTGGTGTGTCTTTATGAGTACACTAAAGACCACACTGTGAGTATGCATGAGACACAGCAAGAAGTTACTCCCAGCTTTCATTACCAATCTGCTAAAATTCTTCATCACTTGCCACTTCGTTCCCCGCCTCCCCTCCTTTGCCAGAAGATGACATGCGAACGCAAGCAAACCTTTCTTGTTTTGCGCCCATTACGAACGCATTCCATGAAAGTGTGTGTGCAGTGCTGATACTAGTGATTCGTAGTATGCCACCTCTTGATGCAATTAGTCCTGAGCATGGAGTAGACTTCCTCTCAAGACCTTTTTTCCTAGAACTCTGTCGCTGTGGTGCATGTTTTATTTGTGATTGCACTGTCGAGCACGCTTTGGCCACATTCGTCGGACAGCGAGTGACATGCATATAGCTTTGTAGCTGTGAATTAAGTGCTTCTTGTTGAGTTTTAATCATCGGTGCTGGATTTGCCTATGCATATAAGTTGTTTTTACTATAATTATAGTCATATGTATTTTATTGACTCGTCTGGTGCAACTCATTTCCACTAAATTCCCATCCAGCCAGACATTTTGACAACCATTTGAATAGAAGCTATAATGATTGATGCACTATACACTGCATTTTATTAATTTGTCCATATTTTATCAATACTGCATTTGTTGCTTTTTTCCTTCTTGCAAATTTTGATGGGGGTCATTATATCAGCAGCGAATCAAATCGTACAGGAAAGTCCAAGATAAAAGGACATAGCCATTCTATCAAGTATCAATCAAGTAAAAGGAGTTCTGGTTCTACCGCCCTTTATGTGAAAACTTGATCTTTTAAACAAACAAATGCAGAACCCATTATCTCTAGCAAATGTTTTATCATTTTATTGCTATGAGCACAGCCTCATACAACCTGGGCCATGATCAAGAATATTTTTGAATTATCTAAGTGTTCCATGTTTTGCAGTATTAAACTAATTTCTACACCTGTATTGTCAGTATTTAGCATAAGTGAATAAGAGATGATATATGTGTGGTGTTGGAATAATGAAAATATTTGATATAATGTAGTTACTTAAACATTCAAATGAAGTGTAGTACTCACACAACTGAGCAGGCTTTACTGCTCAATTATGACCATGTCCATCAACTCATTGTTTATTTCGCACAAGAATTGTAACTGTAGTCGTTTTGTTTAATATGAAGTGGAATCATTCCTGCACCTATACGCAAACTTAAGTGTGAAAACAATATTACTGCATTTTAAGTTTAAAGATGTGCAAGGGAAATGGGTTTCACAGGATCACACCCACTGAAGTTGTTGCTATTTTTTACCCATTACATGAGACCAGTGATGCTGGGACTAGAAAGCTATTTGTGGCTGCTGGAGCCGAGACTAATATGTCACTCTCACAGAAGTGTAGAAACCAAAGTTTTGTACATTATTTTAGATATTGTGCACACACATAGCATATGTTAACATTTTAACTTGAATTCAGGAAGTCTGTGTAGGATAAACTAGTGGTCTTTTTGAAGGGTCTGGATTGGAGGGGGAAAAAAACAACAACTTGATGACACGACTGTAATCATTTTATGTTCACAAATTATGGTATATTGTTAATGGACCTGAATTTTTGCAAATATCTAAATTGAATTTAATTTATATCATTGGATCCTGGGGATAAGACTAACACCCTTCTGAGTTTTTGCATTCCATAATACACTCATTTCTTTGGCCAAGTTTTTTTTTTTTTTAATGTAATATTAAGACCACTTTTATTGTTTATTGTTTACGTAATATGCTCTTCATTCCTCCGTTTCTAACAAGACTTGCAAATAAGAAACAACATTTATTCTTTGTAGATGACATCTGATATTTTATTTTGGGGCTGGTTCCCATAAAATTTGTCCATATTTTGCTTTATGTTTACCTTCAGTATTAGTTACTACATTTTATGATATGTTATGTTATGTTTGAAGTAGACAAACACAAGAATGTTATACTTTTATGGCCCTGTTTTACGAAGAGTTATCATTGATTATATAGTTGATTTCTTTCATACACATGTGTTAATCTATGGTAGCCTGTGTGGTGCAGAAATTTCTAATCGATTATATCTTTTGATAAAACGGGACCTATATCATTTATGATGGTGTAGAATTATTTCAAAGAAAGTGAACTGTTTGAGCTTGTTTTGCAACTTACATCAAATATTTTCACAGCTAGGGAAGCACCAAAAAGATTTTCACACTAGCCATTTCTAAGTGGTACAGAGTTTACAAGTCTTCTTTGTTGCTTGTGTGTCTGAATGACATTAAAAGCGTTATAGAAGCATGCACGATTCAGAGCTGTTACTGGACAAACTGGAGTTCTCTAGTCATATACTAGTACACTGTGTGTGCAGATGTCAAATGCTCAAATGTGTATAAACATCTTTCTCTCTCTCTCTCTCTTTTAAGCTTTAGTGTTTGTGCGTGTTATCTTCCAGAATTAAAACCAAAATTATGACATGAATTGTAGTCATCTTCGCCTAAAGGTGCAGTGATTTGAAAGTTTGTAAATTAAATTTGGGCCAGATTCATTTCAAAGTGTTCTCTTGGGGAAAAAATTCAGTAAGATACTGTAACAACCTACATCTCACACTACCTTGAAATATGTAAGAGCCAATACCTGACCCATTAGGTTAGGTTAGGTTTGGTGAACAGTAGGTTCTCAGGAGCCACTTTTCAAACTTAAAGGGAAAATCCCAGCAGCTAATAGTTTCTCCCGACAAAAAAAAAAAAAAAAAAAAATGCAAGAACAAATTTGAATATAAACATTAACAAAATGAATAAACTTGTGTTGTTGACTGATTATGTGTTAATTAGTTTGTTTGTTTGTTTGTTTGTTTTTTAAAGACAGTTTGCTTTGAAAATGTACACTGCACTGTCTTGATACCAGGTACTATCTTTGGGGGAAAAAGAAGATTAAATACATGAAGATAAAACTAAAACTATTTGGATCGCCCAGAAAATGAAGGCTGTATTCCTCATGAAGGAAAAAATTAATCTGGAGGAGCTAAGAAAAAATAGCACAATTTTTTGTAAGGGAGAATGTGAACCATGACAACCTAAACTAATTGGCCTATCAATGGTATCAACAGGCTGGACCTGTATGTAAGGTAAAGATAATGTCATATTCTTTTCTCTGTCATTTGTTTCATTGGACTTTCATCCTATTGTGTAATTTGATTCCTGCCTTGTACACCCCGCCTCTGAGTAAAATTGTGGTACTGTTGCATAAAATCTTCACAGTTTTTGTTTCCCAGTAATGTCACCCAAGATAGGTAGTGCAGTTCTTGCTCTTACTGTATTTAAAAAAAGAAAAGAAGTGTAAGTTGTACTCACTAAATTGACATCTCTTTTATCGCTTAACTCTGTTCATTTTCAAAGATTTCTCAATATTTTGATCTGGATGGTCGAAAACCAGATTCACTTTTACTGTGTTATAATGTGTACACACATACACATGTTGTCTTGCAAACTCTGTAATGATAATTATGTTTTGAACGGTGAATGAAAATGGTTGACATTTTTAACCACTCCAGAGCGATACAAAAAAGTTTCTGAAGTTTGTATGCGCGCCAGTGACAGTAAAGAAGGAAGCATTTGTGCACATTTTTGGTAATATACATTTGTATGGCAGTAAGGGAGAAATCTCTCCCATATGCACCATGGTTTCTTTTTTTGTGTGTTTGGTGCACAGATTTTGGTAGGAAAAATCATGTACATTTTATGCCGAACAAACTGTGAAATGTTTATGTCGACAACGCCACTACAGTAAGTGTTCGTGTTCACAATTGTATGTATGTGGAAGGGAGAATAAAACGAAAGGACACTAAATCACAATATTTGTGCATTCCTGTTTGCTGTTCCTTTATTGCTTTACTACTATTGTAGATATTGGCATTTAAGAATAAACACACATTTTAACAGGCTTTGGTACGGCCACGTTTACATTAATGATACCGTAAAATGAATAAGTTTTTCACAATTTTTAGTGTTTTTATGAACATTATTTACAATGACAAACATGCGTTTTGCCATGCATTATTCTAGACTAATATGCACTCCAAACTTTGTGTCATTCACCCTTGTGCACTACATTCAATCTAAGCCCTTCACCTGGTTAAAAAAAAGCAAACAAAAAAAAAACAAACAAACAAGCAAACACGAATCATGTTTTTCATCACAAGTGTAATGTAGTACAGTAAATGCCTAATCAAGACAGAACATGCAGGAAGTATTTGCAGTAACGACACCTAATGAGGTGCAGGCTTGTCATTTGTTCTCAGACATAATTATATTGACAAGTTTCACAAAAATGCCAATTTGAAGATACATTTTTTTATCTAGTGGCCAAAGAATATTCCTGTCATTTGCACCAGGAAAAGAAAAGAATTGAAAAGGAGAAATCAATATAGAAACAAAGGAATATAACTCTCAAAGCACTAGACAAGACAAACATTGAACAAGGTACGTGTCATGAAAAAGGACTACTTTGTTTATAGGTAAGGCACAGAGTTGACAGATGAATATTTTTGTGCTGAAATCAAATTTTTCTTTTTTCTCTCTCTCTTGTAATACAATTAAATCTCATCCAGACAATGGCTATAGTCATAAGAATATGAATATGAATCAAACACAAACTTTTGTATCTTTTTTTAATGCAGCCAATTTTTTAATCATAAAATGTTCTGAATATTTGTAATGTCATAAAGGAGGATGGAAAGGGCAATAACCTCAAAATGGGTAGAAGTAAGGAAACACCCTACTGTCTGACATTTAGGACACAGCTACGACTGCCAAGACAAACAACCTTTGGCAATCCTCAAATTGGCAGCCGACTTCAGTCTGCCAGAACCACTGATCTCTACAGGGAGAATCTGAATACCTCATCATAGGCCAATCGTTTAGAAGCCAGTGTCGCCATCTTACCACGTGCATCACCCATACACTTGTGTGCAGAGCTCACAACATCACATGATCTTGGCGACAGTCTCTCCTTGAAAATGCATGTCCGCTTAGAATGTGCATAGTAAGATGGCGGTGTGGCGGCTGCAATTAATTATTCGTACAGCTTGAATGGGCCAAAGAGATATCAAGATACTTCCTACATAGATAAGAGGTCAGAAAACACAACCGGACTTCACGGTACTGCACATACCAAGACCATTGATGCAGTCTGTGACGTAACTTCACCAGTCCTATCAATGACCGTTCTAGAGCTTTTTTTTTTCTTTTTTTCTTTTTTTTATCTGGCCGGAAGTTCCCCTTGCCTAGCTGTAATGAGAAAAAGAGGGTATGACAAATCATGTCTTGACCATTTCACACATTATGTATGACAGCATTTCCATAATGCCTCAGAGAATGAAAACTTTTCCATGTTAAAGTTTATAATTGATAAATCACGCAGTCAGAAAGGAACTGTAGAAGTTTTATGAAAACTTGACAAAGATGAAGAGAGTTATGGAATTGAAGATTAACAATTTTTCTTGTTTTTTTCAAAGCAGTGATGAAGGTCATCGATTCTCATTAAAATCAGAAAAGCGATGGTGTCATTGCTTCAAAATACTCTTATTTCAGGCACACGTAGGAAATGTATAATCAATGAGTCAGCAGTTGTACTCATTGCTCAGTCATTGCAGCTCTAGAACAATTGATGTAAATAGCAGAATTTCTTATTGAATTTGTGTCTTTACAAAACATTTCTGTGTATGCATAGTACAAATGGGAGACTTGTAAGGCCATGACAACGTAATCAGCTATTCTACTTTGCATAACCAGATTGATCAATATAACTGTTCAGGCAAACATATGAACTTTAAAGGGGTGGTATAGCATTGGTTGAGGTGAGGATTCTTTTTGTGAGATACTTAGAAACCACTTTACGAAATGCTAAAAAGCATAGTGCAATTCTAAGAGGAATTCAAAGTTTATTTGACAAAAATCAGTTTTGAAATGGCTGAGATTTCCAAAAACAAAGTGAAACAAAGTGATTCTAATAAAGTGTTGGTCCCATCTTTTATTAGGATTGCTTTGTTTTGGATATCTTGGGCATTTCTAAACCAATTTTTTCATCAAACAAACTTTGAATCCCTCTTGAAATCAAATGCTCTAACATATTTCAAAAGAGGTTTCTAATTATCTAAAATAATCATTAAAAAAAAGTAATCTGATGCCCTCTCTCTACCGAAACTGTACCATCTCTTTAAATATTCTATACTTTTCCTGGTCTATGTCTCATTTCAATGCAAATTCTATATACTTCTCTGATTGATACGATTTTCTTCTATAACATTAAAGTAAACTTGAACATGATGTGAGTTTTCACTTCAAGGCCCTTGGGATTGTGCAATGCACACAGAATACAGAGTTGCACAAGAGGTACATAGCATCAATCTAGACAATTTTCACAAGTTTGGCAATCAAACACTTCCTTGCTTTGACCTTTCCATCTGTTCCCAGTCATCAACTCATAAGATCTCTTGAGGTATGCATGTACTTTCATTCAATATTCAGCCGGCAAATACAATAATGATGTTGACAAGAATCAAGGTAAAGTACTGTAATTTGATAATGATGACACAAAGTGTAGTAAACGAGCATGGACCGTAAGCTGAAAAAAAAAAAAAAAAAGAACTATGTCAGCTAAAAACTTTCAGCCCATAACATACAAAGCATATTACAATTTTTTTTTTTCTCAAAAGTATTCTGAAAAGAATTTTAAACAATTACTAACGTGTATGTCGGGGCATATTAACACGCCCCATACGTCAGCTAACCAGTGACATGATCGCTCATAAAAACATAATTTGTTATCTGCATACAGAGATGCCAACTTAGCAGATTTAAAAACAAATCAAAACAAAACATACTGCTGAACAGCAAGAAAAAATATCTTTGAGGCAAAAATCATATTCTGTGTAAAAATGGATGAATGCAAACACTATTAAAGCATACTGAAATCAAATTTCTACAAAAACATATTTCTACACAAACATATTTGGAATCCCATTTTCTTTGCTCATTTTCCCACTAAAAACATATTTCATTTATTTAAAAAAAAAATAGATTTTCTTAACTTTGATGAAGAAAAAATGCAGTATAAAATGTTGTAAATGCATTCATTGCATTAAATCTTTGGTCTTTCTTTGGAAGTAAGAAGATTTTTGTCCATGAGCTAAAGTAATATCAACACTCAGTTTCAAAATACTAATCTACCAGAAAATATGGCATAGGTAAGAACATTTCAAGCTTCAAAGTGTTTTTAGAATACTGCGCCAGGATTGTATGAATGGTAAAGACACAAAACAATGTCCTGAGTTGTCAAATTATTTTCCTGCCATAAAACCAAATACATCCACGACAATCATTACACATCAAATTTGTTTGGAAAAACTCATAGTTTGTCAATGTTGTAAATCTTCCACATATGAATACGAATACAGCCAGTTAGCACAGAGGTAACAAGATGAAACAAATTAGTATGCAGCATTTAGAAAAATCAATCAATTTACAAAGTACTGGTTATTCCGAGGCTTTTTTTTTCACCATTTTCGATTAGAATTAATAATAATAAAGAAAAAGAACAAGCCATCTGGTTTCATTCTTTACCTGCTGTGCTTCAATTCCCAACTTTGGCATTTTCAGTTTTACATTGCCAAGTCAATTCATTGCACTCTATTACCAGCAACAAATCACTCTTTGGCACATTCTTTGGCACTATTTTTGCTTCCATCTTCTATGACTTTCTGCTCCTAAGCTCTTCATAATGGGGGGATTGTTGGAAGACTTTGGCTTTCCATTCCTCATTTCCTGATATGGAGGAAGTCCTGAATTGAGGTACTTTTGTTTCTATTCCTCATCTTTTCATAATGAGGGACATTCTGAGAGAAGTTTCCATGCACCTTCTCTTCATATTGAGGGAGTACTGGGGAATTCTCTGGGTGCATTCGAGCACTCAAAAGCAAACCAAAGCGTACCGTACCAAAGCAAACCATACTGTGCTGTGCCAGATTTGGAACGTTCGGGCTCTCTGTTGAGAAAGCATACATGTACCTCACAAGTTATGTTTAGAGGGGGTCATACATTTTGTAGCAAGAGGGTCATTCACCTGACACGCCAAAACTACTTTCAAATGCCCCAAACAAAGTGAATGACTCTTTTTCTTTTCTTTTTTTTTCATTATAATGTAAGTGCGTGTTACACACATTCTTAACATGTAAACTTTTTGGAACCCTTCTGGAGCACATCGGGAAATGGTCCACTTTTGGCTTGGTTTGGTTCATTTCAGGACAGCGTTTGGACGCACCCTCTGTTTCTATTTCTCGGCTCTCCATCCTTATTTGGTCATATTAATAAGTAGGTCCTCAGAAATTTTCTGTGTGTTTCCATTCCTCACCTCTTAAAGGGATCGTATAGTTTTGGTTGAGACATTATTTCAGGATTCTAACATTTTTTGGTGAGATAATGAGAAACCTCTTATGAAATATGAAAGAGCATGTAATTCTATGAGGAATTCAATGTTTATTTGATGAAAATTGGTTTTGAAATGGCTGAGATATCCAAAACAGAGCAATTCTAATAAAGTGTGTTGGGCCCACACTTTATTACGATCGGTTTGTTTTACTTTGTTTTTGGATGTTTCAGTCATTCCAAACCCGATTTTCCTCAAATAAACTTTAAATTCCTCTTGAAATGGTATGCTCTGTACTTTTTCATAAGTGTTTTCTTGGTATCTTGTGAAAAGTTAAAAGCCCAATTCTCATCTCCACCAATACTGTACCATCCCTTTAATAATACGAGAGGTGGTCCTGGGGAATTTTTCATCGTGATAAGGAAGTCCTGCGGAATTCTCATTATTTTCTTTTCCTCATTTTGCCATACTGGCTGCATTCACACGTACAAAATAGCGGGGTGGCGAGCGCACTCCAAATCTCGCGATTTTTGCAAGCGTTCACACGCTCAGAATTAGTGGGATAGCGACTGGGGTCCGAATCTCGAGATTTAGTGCAAGCGTTCACATGCTCAGACTTAGCAGGATAGCAATCGGGCTCTGAATCTAAAGATTTTGTGCAAGCATTCACATGCTCAGAGTTAGCCTGCTAAGCGGCTATCAAGATAATCTGTCAGCTAAGCTATGCATGCCTAAAATTTACCTAAGCGATCAGACAGCATGGTAAATCTGGACGTGTACATCTCTGCGTAATGACATTCAATATGTGTGGGACATTGTAGACTTGCCTTACTGAGCATTGTATGGGTGAAACTTGCCCAAAATGTGACACCAAAATGTAGAAATATTAAGAAATTCACATTTCAGTTTTAATTAAGTAGATATGCTGCTTGTTTTATCAGCCATCTTTTCCCACTAAGAGATCAACGTGTACCTAAGAGTAGATCTGAGACTGAGTGGGTGTCAGGAAAGGAATGTATTTGTTCATGTATTTTATACAATGTATGAAGTGCATATAAGAAGACACAAGATGTAGTCTTGATTTTGTTACACTTTATAGAAATTCATTAGGTTAATGCCATCTTCAGAGGGCTGGATATTATTCAGACTTAAAGTATAAAAAGAAACTCATGAGGCAACAATTTGTTATTTTTGTTATCATTATAAGAATTAATAACGGACAGCAACGACATCAGTACTGCGCGGTTTTAGGAAACACGAATATCCGGGAAGTTACGAAAGTTGTGAGATTATTTATTTGTCTATACTTTCAAATCTGTTAATTCAATAATACCCTATGGCATAGTTACATTTTATTTTGTTCAAATCAACATTGTAAAAATGCAACAAAAACTTGATGATTAAATGTTAATTCAACTTTACTTTACCTGTCTGGATATGTTTTTCTGAGTCAACGTCGCAACGTTAAAAAAAAAAAAAAAAAAAAAAAGTCCCTCATGTGACAGTATGTCTACAGTAACTATCTTTTCTTATCATTAGTAAAGGAAGAAGCCTTATCTCAGCCTGAGCCTCAGTCCTGTGCCGTATCAGCGCACTGAACACCAACAACGTCGATAACAAAAGGGAATATGCCAATGATACTGGGATTATTTCTGCCGCCGACAACGTACGTCACAATTATCGTGACTTTGATCCTGTCCATGTACTCAACACAGTCGGCAGTGCCTCTATTCGTGTGGTCACTGTCTAAATCACTTCATCTGGTGGACTGATGTTGTCTTGTCTTGCAATGTGGAATGATAAATTATTCCTGGAGAATCTCAGGTAGGATGGAAAGTATGTATAGAGTGATTTGCCATACTTATCCATCCTAATTTTACAATTGCTATTCATTACCCTCAACGCGAATAGCCATAGGTAAATATTTTGCATTTTTCCCTTTAAGCCCCTGTGTTCCAAAGCGGGAAACCCGCCAGAAGCCTATATAAGCAGCCCTCTTGCTGCCTAGTTCCTCTTCCATTACCGCGCATTCGTTAAGAAAACACCAGTAGAAAGTTAACTCTCGTAACTCTCAATGTGTGGCTACAAGATACAAACACGCCCACGGTTTTCCACTTCTGACTTGCGAAAAGATGTCGGACAAACACAAAAACAAACAATCGGCGAAGGTAAAGCCGAACTCGAAAGTAACCTTGACAAAGGAAAAGTCGAGGGAAAAAATTCCAAACTCCTCGGCGAAGGGAAAGCCGCTGAAGAGCAACACTAGCACCATGCAGCCACCGAAGGGCAAATCGCACAAGCGTGCGGGCAAGCCCACACCGCCTATTCCCCCGGCTATTGGCGGCCACGAGAGGGAACCTCCCCGTACCACAGCTAGTGTGACATCCCAAGCTTCTCGCAGGACCAAAGGGTAGAAAAGAAAACTACCCACTTGCCAAAAGAACGAAGGGACTGCCCCAAAAATGCCAACTACCGGTATTGGGTGTATGCACCCTTCCCAATCCGGAGAAGGCGGGTGAGTGGCTAATGAAAGCTCAACAAAATATAATCCCGAAAGGCATGCTTCCCATATCTACTGCCCCAGTAGCGGGTAAGAAAGTAGAACCATCACGCTTTTCGGGAGCGGCATCTAGTTTCCCCAAGCCAGACCCACTAGACCAAACCTCCGAGAAAGATTACAGTGCAAGCCAGGTAAGACCCTCTTGATATCACACCCATACAAACTACTACACTCAGTCACGCTCTCGTGCCACTCGTGAACAAAGCCCTAGTCTAGAGCGAGAGAGGGACTCGGAAGTAGAGATATCTATCGTCGGAGAGTCCGACTTGGACCTGGATTATCATCGCCCACGTATCTGCAGCCGCTCCAAAAACTGATGAGACCGTTCCATAAGCTCACTCTCCAAATCTGTGAATAGCAACAATACAGCGCACAACACCTACGAGATGAGAGATCGCGACTCGCAAAATGCACTAGCTGATTCCGAAAGCGATCCACGGTGAAAATTCAACACATTTGTGACAAACTTGTCATTTTGATATTTTGCCAATATTGTGAAAATGTAATCACACATTGTCCACATGTACTATAGACCATTAGGAGAATCATGCATTATGGCAGAGGCATACCAGTCGCCTTAGCGACATTTCTAGTTTTTTTGTTTTGTTTTTTTGCTTAAATATGAATGATTCGGAAAAAAACAAACCCAAAACAAACAAACGAACAAACAACTCAATAATAGGTAGGTTTGCTGTTAATATGTTTGATTACCGTTTAAACATACCAGGAGACGGACGAAGATTCTCAGCTGACAGACACTGTTCCTGAACAACTTGTCTATCTAGCATGGCTGTTCTCAGTTCAATAATGCTATCAAGGACCGTTCGTTGGCAGCCAATTGAGGGCAGTATTTGGTCAATGGCAGAGCGTGTTGATAAAGAGAGTTGCGACACCGGAAGTTCGTGCTGATTGGTCAATCCCTCAAAATAGTTCCCCCTGGTCGTATGATGTCGATAAGACCTTAGAAAACCGCGAACCCTATTATGACGCAAACAATGCATTTATTGTTATTTTGCTCCGTGGCTCGCGCAAAGTAGAGTTACGCGCTCCTTGCATGGGTTTTGTGCAAGAGTGCAAAATAGCTTCCCCTCGTCGTCATAACAACAATAAAGACCCACAACCCGGGATTTTGAATTACAACAACAATTGTAAAGGAGTGGGACTACATGATATTTCTGTCCTTACACTTTGACGAACGCCCATCAACATCATCCAGGAGTGTTAAAACAACTCTGAAAATATTTCATCCTTTCCGGTTGTTTGCATCCATTTCCTTGACTTCGACAGTAAGTACTCCTTTCTCTACTTCATTGAGTTTGCATGATTGCCATAAAAACAGGACATTTTTCTCAACAAGTCACACTCCCATCGCAAGCAACAATGGTATATCACCCTGCCGCTGGGTCAGTATGGTACTGCGCGCCTATGTGAAAACCCTGTAGAAATAATTGGTCGACATCGACGACCAGGGGGAACTATTTGACGTGACCTTTGTACCCCAGTGTCGCAACTCTATCTATCAACGCGCTCTGGTCAATGGATATGCTGTTGAAGCTGTATCATCGCTGCTATCGAGCTCAACACCAGTACATATTGTCGAACGGGCAGTGCGCACCACCGTGATAGCGGGATTAATTGGATCGCTTTCGGACGAAAGAAACTGAGAAGTCCATCTTTTGCATACACTCCACGCTCGGCAGTCCACAAAACGCGAAGAACAGTGCTACATATTTTAAACCAACATTTACCAAATGACAGCCATCCCACTTTCAGATTCGTTGACACTGAAAACACAATGAAACATTCTACATTACCTACCCTATTTATTTGGCTACTTTAACAACTACAGACAGTTTCATGACATACAACTGTACCTGTGCTACAGTTGGATTATCTACATCATAATCTATAGTTAAAATGATTTTTATTTAATTGAATAAATAAATGTATGTCTAGACAACATCAATCACACGTAGAAACTAGAATCTGTAATGGTTATGGATGCAAGTTAGCTAGAACTACTGGAATATATCCTAGATCCATATATATTTTTATATATCTCTTTATTTTCCTGTTAATTGACAGTTTAAAATTTAGGCTGTACTCATCATTTTGTAAAGGTCTTTAATACAAACCCAGTTTAGAGACCTATATCGTCAATCTGAATAACACCCTTCCCCTTAAATTTGTAATCTGCTTTTATCTTTAGAAATGTCAACTCATATGGTAGATTACCAAAAGTGTCCGACAAAGTGCCTGAAAGATGGGATTAGCGGGACACTGTTCATGGCACCCTGAGCTATCTGCCAGTGCCCTCATACTCTGGGAGCCCAAACAGGGAATTGCAAAAAGAGGAAGAAGTAGGGCCACTTTAATCGGTGTTATGAAGAAGGACACCGGCCTTGATAGTATTAATGAACTGAGGACAGCCATGCAAGAAAGACAGGTTTGGAGGTACAACTTCATTTCTGGAACCCGAGTTGGCCTAGGCTGAAGGTAATACATGCCCTCGAATTAGTAGAAGTCATAGTACACGGTTGTAGTAGCTTTTATCTTTAGAATAAGGAAAGACACATTCAGTTATATACTGAACCAGCTGTGTTCACATCTTCTCAAGAAGGATGCTGCGTTGAGAAACGGCCATCAGTCTAGACCATAGTCTAGCCATTACATTGTGGAAACTTGCCACCAATATCGAGTACAGGACTCTGGCAGGATTATTAGGCATTGGACGATCTACAGTTTGCGTGATTTTCTTGGAGACAGTGCAAGTACTTGTTCACGAATCAGCTATTTACTCACACCTTAAAGAGACCGACCACTCATTTAATAACAAGGATGCGGTGGTTCTTGACAGAGAGACCTGTTGGTTTGAACGAGGCATAAAAGAATCGATTTGTGAATGAGTGAAGGAACCCAGCCTCAACAGGAAAGGGGGGCCTCCATTTCAACCTTTCACATGCTTGGGACTGGGCGATCTGAGATATTCTGAGCCATCTTTCACGCACTGAAAGCGCATCAGTGTGTGACTACAGGGGCATCGAAAAGGGAATGCACAGAATGCCATGTCACTGTGTATAATTTGATACGGCACTATCAAACAATGCATGGCATCAAGAAGGAAGCTGCAACAGACAGATCAATTGCAGAAAGCCGGGCAGATGGGCATGGCAGAGGTGGAGGGCCAGCAGACAATGCTAAAATGACTTGTCCCATGCCAAACTGCCAGGCGAGGGTCCATGCCATCGGGTCCATCAAAAACCAAAAGATGGTAATATATCATTTTAGAATTTAAGGTGATTAAATTTTTGGAAGTAGATCAGTGTATTTTTGACTTAAGTAGTGATCCTATAACATAATTAGAGCCCTAGGGGTTTGATACTTATTTTGAGATTGAAGAATAACATTAAATGGAAGCACCCTATATGTATCAACTGGGAGTGTGTCAGCATTTTAAGTTGTGAAATGACATCGAAAGAAAGATTTCATGGATGTTTAGAGAGTACATGATGCTACCAATATGAATCATCAGCCTCCTTTTAGATTCAGATGCACCATGTTAACAACTTGGAATGGTTCAATACAGAATTAATTTCAAACAATAAACATGTAATCCTACAATTATGACACTCCCACTTGCTGTCTGTGAGAGTTGCATATAACCATCTGTACAACTTTATATCCCCTACCGAAGCTAATGGTAAAAGCTGGATGAAATCCGAAGGGGTGGGGAGCCATGCATCCTGAAAAAAAGTAAAATTACTATTTATCTCTGAAAAGGTCCCTTCCCCCAACCTTTCCCCATCCCCATCCACACCTTCACCATTTGGGGCCAAATAGGGAATAGACATACAATATCACATATAAGGACCATTCTTCCATTGAAAGGACGCCAGAAGAAGCTGAATGTTAAATCAGCAAAACACCACTCCAGTTTTGTGATTGAGAGTAATTTTGGAGATTACACTTTAACTGATTGACTTTAACTGAGTGATAATCTAAATCAGTTTATTCGTTCAAAAACTTCAGCAAAAACATATTACGTACCATACCTAGTGGACAAAGGCTTCAGGTATGCCCTAAATGTACACATTGTAATTTAAATTACCTTGATTTCCCTATTAATTATTATCAAAAGTATAAATTTCTAAATCTTAAACAGTGTACAATGTGCATTTCATATTTGATATCATAAATTATGATCTTGAAAGATAAATGTGTGGTATCCTCATGTACATGTATGTTATATCTAATAATATAAGCCTACTTGCTGACCAACGGTGATTTGATATGGCGTATCAACATGTTGGTGTTTATTCAATCATCCACTCTGTTTACTAGTATAATCTAGATTAAGACAGCCAGATTCGAGAAACCTTCCTATGTCCCTACCCCCAAATTTTTGTCTTACCACACGTCATACATAAGGCACATGGGGCACATGAGGTGTTTTTAGCTAAATTTGGAAATAATCCACGACCTAAGTTAATACTTTGTAGAGTTTTGGTAATTCTACGTTGCTTTAATTTTGTCTTTTCTGAATAGGATTCTCAATGTTAGTTAGATTAATTAGGTTTCCATACATCTAATCTTAGTTTCTTTTGTATTTCCGCCTTTTATGTATAACAGTATATTAATCATATAATTTGTTGTATTATGTGTGGGGGCAATGCATCCTACAATCACTGCTTTTTAACATACCTCCCCATTTCCTTACACTTAAAATATTCTGTAATTTTATCTTCTATTATGTATTGTGATGTAATTTATGTATTCAATTTCTGCAAAATATCTAAATGTTTCTGCTGGAAATAGAGAAAAAAACTAAATAATGAAAAAAAAAATGTCAAATTTCCTTTGTCTGTGTTCATCTCAGGACCACCTCCATCCCTTTGAAGGCAAAATTAAGGCTTCCCACAAGTTGCAGGAGCTATCGACGGATCACATATCCCCATAAGAGCTCCAAGGGATTTCCATACCAATTACTTCAACAGAAAAAGCTTTTATTCTACTGTACTGCAAGCAGTAGTAGACAAGTTTTTTGACATCGCTGTGGATTGGCCAGGTAGTGTTCACGACACCAGAATCTTCACAAATTCACAAATTTCACAAAGTCTGCGAAATGGCACCCGTTTCTCTCTTGCACCACAAGTTATCAATAATGTCCCTGTTCCAATTATGATTTTAGGTGATCCTGCATATCCGTTACTACCAAATCTTATGAAACTATACAGTGACACTGGTCATCTCTCTCCTCAACTAAAGAAATAAGGGCAAGATATCTTGGGTTTAGCATCACGCTGCTGATCGGGCTAATTTGTGGATTTTCTGTGTCCACACATGCAAAAAACTCGAGCTTGCAATCGCGATGTAAATCTCGAGATTTGCAACCCTCTAATTCATGTACGTGTGAATATCCTTGTTGAGTATGTCATTAGGCGTTTTCACATCAGCCCGATATTTCGAAATAGCGCGCTATTTTCTGACTTGGGAAATTATCCCGATCACGAAATAGCGCGCTATTTGATAATGTGAATACAAATTAGCGCGCTAATTGATCGAGAAAATTTTTCAAGTCCAACTCGAGAAATTTCCGAAATAGCAGGATAATTAATGCGAACTAGCGTGCTATTTGATAATGTTCCGGCTGATGTGAATAGGAAATGAAATAGCGCGCTAATTTGCGATCGCAAAAAATATCTCGAGCTTGGATTTTTATCGGGCTGATGTGAAAACGCCTAATGGGAATTCTTTGTATTACATTCCTCACCTCGTCACAATGAGAAAGTCCTGGGGAATTTTCTGTGTGTTTTGGTTGTTGCTTAAGCATCCCCTTTCATTTCCTTGTGATGAGGATGCCCTGTGCAATTCTCAGTATCTTTTTTTTTTCCCCTCATTTGGCCATAATGAGTAAGTCCTCAGGAATTCTTTGTGATTCTATTCCTCACCTTCATTACAATGACAAAGTCTCAGGGAATCTTCTGGGGTTTTTTTAATCCTCATTTTATCACAATGAGGAAGTGAACATGCTAAGGATGTAATTCTCTGTAATTCCAGTCCTTGCCTTGTCATGATGAGGCAGTCCTGAGGAAGTCCTTTGGAGGTCTCATCCATTCCATTCTTCATCTCTTCATATTGAGGAAGTCCTGGGGCAGGGCGGGGCTCGTCGTCTCCTCCAGAACTTCCAGCATAGCTTTTCCCTGTCACAGTGAAGGGAGATTAGTCATCATCATTCAGCAAGCTATGTCAGGATTTTATTAAAGGAATGGTACAGTTTCGGTTGAGATGGGGCTACAGGTTTTTAATGTTTTTTTTTTTGTGATGATTTTTTTGAGATAATGAGAAACCTCTTATGAAATATGACAGAACATATAAGAGGAATTCAAAGTCCATTTGATGAAAACTGGTTTTGAAATGGTTGAGATATCCAAAACAACGCAATCCTAATAAAAGGTGGGACCCAAATTTTATTAGGATTGCTTTTTACTTCGTTTTTGGATATCTCAGCCATTTCAAAACTGATGTACTAATGAACTTCAAAGTCCTCTTAAAAATGTATGCTCTTTAACATTTCATAAAGTGGTTCCTAAGTACACCTGTATATTGCAAAAAGTTAATTAAAGGTTGAATCCTCACCTCAACCAATTCTAAACCATCTCTCTAAACTAAAATTTTAAACTTGAACACATACAAGCCATGCATAGATGTATTGTACCTGGTAAATATCATGGATATGATTACTTGAGATAAAAATGTTTTGTTTTATTCAAATCTCGTACACGTGTGTATACATAATGCATATATACACACTGTATGTATACATGAAATTACGAAAAACAGTAATTCAGCATTATCATCACCACACTCGCAACTACAGTGACTGTCATCTTTGCTCAATTATTACAGGCTCTAGCACAATTTGATATTAAAGAATAACAAAATCTCCTCTTTAACTTATATGTATATGAGACAGACAAAGAGAAAGATAAGCAAATACACATTAGGGCTCGACACTAACTTTTTTTTTTTGTCTGGTGGCCCCTTCAGGCCACTAAAATCTTTCAATCTGAAATTTTAGTGGCCTGAAATACAATATGTACAATATGTAGCAGCAAAAGAAACATTATATTTTGAATCTTACATAATATATAACTGCCTAATCGGGCCACCAAAAGATGAATTTGGTGGCCCAATATGAATTTTGAATGGCCCAAGGCCACGGGCCACTGGGCCACCGGGCCACCACTAATGTTGAGCCCTGTATATATACATTGTACATATGCAGGTAGAAACATAATTGTTTCGGTTACTCACCATTTAAATACTTTGGTCTTTGAAAAGATATTTTGTGTTTGTTTGATTTTTTTTCTGCATAATTTGTCTATGGTTTTCGTTGTTTTGTTTTGTTTTGTTTTTGTTTTTTAAGGCTAACCAACAGAGCTAAAGAGCTAAATAATATACACTCATCAGGGCAATATTCAGCATTACATACATATCAATATGATTTCTAAAGTCCATCCTCGGCACAGACCACAGTTTTTTTTTTATACTCACCATTTTGATGGACGCTCTCCTCTTTCGCTTACGGATGAGTTTGAGGAGAGGTTTGTAGACTGCTTTGTGAAGCGTCAGCTTTGAGTCAAATGCCTTCAGGCCTAGCCTGTAAAAAATAAAAGCACAAATGTTATAATGTACACACACACACAAAAAAAATGCAATTTGGCATTTCTGGCAACACATACATCTGTATCTAGGATGTTTGACTGATGCACATATGGTGTAATATGATCAAGCATACCTGACTGTGGTTGTTAATTGGTGCTTACATGGGAAAAAAAAAAAATCTTCTTCAAATAATGTTTGTTTGTTTTTTAAGCAAAGTGAGAACAGAAACCACAGGCTACTAGGCTACTGAAAAAGTGGAAATTTTCGCAGTTTGGAAATTTTTGAGCATTTTCCTTGACAAGAAACTATCGCAGAAATAAAAGCATGCAAATATATTTTTCGTTGTCATATGTACCATTTTTTTACCGTTTTGATTCTGCTGAATTAAAATCACATAACACTCACCATACTCAGCAGAGCACAAAGAAAATTACTCACACAAAAGTATCCATATTTACAGTATTCGAAACCCCTGCAAAGTTAAGAGTTGGGATGGGGGGGGGGGGGGGGAGGGGGAGAGCAGGGATTAGCCAAGTGTGATTGGAAGGCTATATATGGTACAATTTTTGACAGTGAAAAAAAAAAGGCCTTAGTTTGCTTTCCTACTCCACAGACTGCCTCACCATGTGACAGTGTTCATCGTCAGGGGAAACGTCGTCTCCACCTCGTCACTGTTACCGGGTAACCTAGCAACCGCCATGGAATGGAAGCTTCTCAGGCAGGCCATCAAAATGTCTGCAAAGATGAAAGCATAAACACAAAATGCAACAAAACTCCTGTTACTTGCAACTAATCCATTTTCTGGGAATGATTGTGGAATTTAGGGATTGAGTGAGTATTGAGTGTGGAACAAAGTCTAAGAAGATCTCAAAATTTCTTCGGGAACAATTTAACAATCACACCAAGAGTTTTACGTCAGGGATGTTGACTATTAGATGCTCCTAGCATATGTTCCAACTTTACATGCTATTATCCGCACCAAAGAAAATCTCCAACAGGTCATTATTCACATCATGTAAACTCTTCTTTTCTGATTTTCATATAATCTAAAGCCCATATCATAATAAAGCCAACCATCTGGATTTTTAATCCAACTGCTCGCATCACATCATGAGAAATGGCGCCATCTCAGTTTCATTTTTTTGTTTGTTTTTTTTTTTTTGATATGTGCTGGCAACCAGTATTTGGTGAAAGCATGATGAGAAACTTAAAACTTGTATAACTTGCCCATTTTCGGTTCAATTTTGGTGAAACTTAATAGTATGCTAGTCTGTTCTTTTGATTTGAGTTTATCCATGACAGTCAAATTTTAACAAGGTGACAAATACTCTACACGCTGTTATTTTTGCGTACAGATATTTTCGCGATTGAGAATATCACAAAAATTTTTGCGTGATGCTGTTATTGCGAAGTGACACCAAAGACATCACAAGCACACTAATTTTACTCTAATGCATGGTGACATTTTCATATGTCGTTAAAATTGTGGTCCAACAGTGATTCGCGACATTCACGAAAATTAAACCCTGGCGGAAATAATAGCTTATGCAATAACATTTTTATGATGAGACTCACTGAAGAAGTGGTGCACTGGGGTGGTCTCTCTCACTGTGCCAGGCAAGCAGTGATAGAAGGAGTGGTAGCGTGTGGCAAGCAACAGCAGCAGGTGGTAGCTGTTGCTGACAATGGTGCTGAAACTGTTAATCTAGGCAGATGAAGTGGGAAAAAGTCCATCTTTCAGTCATGTCTGAACTGGATTCTTAAAAAATGATTAGTAGATGCAGCAGAAGCTCAAATGAGGGTTTACGTTCAGTGAATGGGCAAAAAAGGGCCAAGATTTTGACAGTAATATGCCAAGAACACCCTGGAAACCTGTAACTACTGGCAAAAATCAGATGCCTGCTGGGATTCATATTAGCAATTTCAAAAGACATATACTTTAACACTCCAAAGAAATGCTCTAAAGACTAGGCTTTCGTGATCCATGACAGCATAAATGATAAAATTTATCAAAATCATACTTTGAAACATAAATCATACACCAAATAAAGGAAGAAATGTCATTTTTGGGTAGATAGAGCGCATATTTTTAAGACTGGTTTATTTTGTTGGGTTTTTGTGTGTGTGTAAAGTTACCTCAGGATCAAGAAAAATGCCAACACTCTTTGCTCTCAGGGACCTGTACAAAGACAAAGGAGAAATATATCATCATTCTTTTTACCTTTGGAATCACTGACAATGTGACAACTCCAACAACTTCTTATATTAGAACACATTCCTATCAATTCAGGGCTGCACACTAACCCATTTTTTCTACTGGTCTGACCTGTGTCTCTGACCAGTATGTACCCAGTTTTTCCATGTTTTACTGGTCCATTCATAAAAAAGTTACTGGTCCGACAGTGATTTTTACTAGTCAGGGGCCGTCAGACCAGTGCAAGTGTGCAGCGCTGTTTAATGCATCATCATATACTATCTATAAGAAGACTACTTGCTCTTGAAGAAAGTGGGGTAAAAAAAAAAAAAAAAAAAAGAGATATAAGACAATTAATAATTCCTCAATCCATCAGTGAAGATGTGTATTCATCGCCCCTCAGCAACTCTCTAAAATCACAGTATCACAATGGAATGTACATTTTCTCTTCTTCATTTTTTAGTATAGGCAAGATCAAATTTAGGCAATCTTGGGGTTGCCTCCCTTTCTAATCAAATCCACAAGTGTGGGATTCTGGTATTCAATACAGCCAAATAATTTATATGATTACATCATAAAAGTTTATCTTGGTTATAAGAGGGAAGAAAAGCCAAATATCTCACCCAACTAGTTTGACCCTCATCTTCTGGAGCGGCGCCTCTCCATCAGTGTGCATCGTCAGTGTGTAGCGTATGCCTGAGTGTTTTGTGAGAGCGACAGTGAGAGAGAAATAAAAAATGTTCCACTCAGATTCAGAGAATTTCATGAATGAAAGATTGTAAAAGATATATACTGAAACTGAATTGTTTAACTACTAGTCGGCAGCTGTTTCTAAAGGAAAATAAATGTGACTCCAATTCAAACTTCTCATACACATAATGGCAGAGCTAGACTGTTGCTACTATTAAATTCTAGCGAAGTAGCAGTGTTGTTGTTTGTTTATTTGTTTTTTTTTATTCTCCTACGGTTTGCAGTTGTGTTTTCAAGTATTCTGTAAGTGTTCACTGCTTTGCAGTAGTGTTCTGTATTCTGAAGTGGGGTCCAGTAGGGTTCATTGCTGTTAAGTTACTGATGTTAAATACTAAAGTTAACCCTAAAGGGGCCGGGCTTTTTTGGCTATGCTCAGGCCGGGGGGGATGGATTCCGCCCCCCCCCCCCCCCCCCCCGAGATCTCGGCCATCGGTGGCGCGATCGCGATGAAATTTTGCATGCGTGAGACCTGCGTCATAATCTACAAGATGTGTCATAAGATTTTTTGAAACAATCAATTTCTAATTTTAATTAATTAATTATGCAAATTAAGCTCAAGATCATATTTTAGCCTAATTAAAAGCATTGAGAGTCTAATTTTTGGTCTGTAAATCTGTTGCAGCATATTCAACGATTGTACATCACAAAAACTTCCAAAATTAATTTCAATTCTTATGTATTTTATTGTTTTCAGAATTTCTTATGTATTTCTTTGTTTTTCAACTTTTGTTTTTTTCTTTGTTTTTTCACTGGAAATTGTCACTCACCACTTTTCTACCATAATTAGCACAAAACTAATCAATGAAAGTGATTAATTGTAAAAATAATTAGGTTTTTATGACTTTCACGACAGAGCACTGTTTTCCATAGGAAATGTACACAAAATCACAAAATTGTGCCCGTTTTGGGGCGACATTCCGTTACAAAAATGGGCGTGGCTTCGCAAAAGTACGCGCGGACGTCGCAAATTTGGTCTCAAAAGTTGCGCGAGACTTGAACAAACAAAGTCAAGAAGCCTCGCGATGAGGCCTTCTCGCGTAACAGAATTATAGCGCGAAACGTCGAGGGGGGGGGCGGATTCCGCCCCCCGGCCCTTTTAGGGTTAAAGTATACAGTTTCTTTTCTAACCATACTCAATGTTGGCAATGATTGACTAATTCTGGAAAGAGGAAACTAAAAAGTGCATGTTATAACTATGGTCTTGTACGTGTAAACGATCTTACAAAGTAGGAAAGCAAAGTGGATGAGGTTTTTCCATGCAAACTTGAGAATTCCTTAGGAACAAACACTGCAAACATTCTTCTATGACTCCTTATTTTTTACTACAGAATTATACAATGTCAATCTGTTGTATCAGAGAAAATAAATGTGGCAAAAGGGCTTAGCGAAGAAACACTGACTTACTGACGTTGCGATACTTTGAGTAGTCATTGCTGACCTCCAAGGTCTGAGGGTTGAAGACTAGACCACACCAAGGAAATGATTCTGATAGAGGATTGGATTTAAAAAAAAATGTTTGTTATTGTTTTTCACTTTTATTCATATTCATCATTTTCATAATGATCTGAAAGAAAAAAAAAATAAAACAAAAATGTTTGAAACGTGTTATTACATCTATCACAACTTTATACATAACACACAAAAAATGAATGCAAAATCGATTCATGAAATACAGAATGAAAAACATGAACATAAATATGCAAGTATGGTGTAATGAAGGGGAGCCATTAGCCAACAACTACAATGAATAAAGTCTTTCTACAAACCTGAAACACTCCCCATTAAAACTCTGATCCCACAATCTTGCATCACATCTCGATACTTTCATACCAATCTGATAAAACCGCAAGCATGATTATGAACTGTGTATATACACGGGTTTAACCCGCCTGGGAAGGCGAATCTGCTGTAGCTGACCTGATCCTTTGATTGAAGGCACTGGTGCACCACCAAATTTGAAGTCAAAGTTGACGAGGGTCTTGCTGGGATTTGCGCGACAGCCATACTGCTTCACTCCTAGAGAGATTGTTAAGGACACAATGTTGAGGACAAAATTTGTTGTTTATCTGTTGTCAAGATGTGTTTATGATGAATGTGTGACAAAACCAATTTTCCATACCATGTTTTTATACATATTTTGGACAAATAAAGAAAAGAAATGAAATGAATGAAATACAGGGAACATTTTCTGCTGGCTTGCAAGTGAAAACAAGAAACCATAAAATAAGATGAAATTCCACACTAGAAGATGAAATCCACCTGAAAATTAATTTGTTGGAGTAGAAGCAGAATAGTGAGAAGAAGAGAACAGTGAAAGTTTGAGCAAATCCTTATTAAAATTAAATGACTTTCCGATGTTTTGATCAATTGGTAATTCTGTGATGTCACATATGAGCTAACCCCCACCCCATTTGCTCTGTGACGAGAAATAAAGAATATCTGTATTAGCCAACTATCTCAACTATCATCCTCAGCATCTGTGCGCAGAATTAGTGTTAGCAAGTCAAGTATTAAATATCCAGCTCTCATACGTGGATAAAAGTTAACTTTTGTGATCCATGCTGACAAGTAATACAAGTCACATACCCAGCAATCATTACTGGATTTATGTTTATGGGTGACAAATCAGACATATAGCATCCAGCCACTGCTGTTGCATTGCAATCAGTATTGCATTCACACACTTGGTAACAAGTCACATACAAGTATCCCACAATCTTTAATGCAAGAGCTTGTATTTGTGTTCACACTCTAGGAGATAAGTCACACGAAAGTAAGTATCCCACAATCTTTAGAATAAGAGCGTGTATTTGTGTTCATATTCATCTTTACGAGCCATCAAAAGTATCCAACCATCATTCCTGGACTGCAGCCAGTTTTGCGCTCATCACATTCTCAGTCAATAAAACACAGGTATTTTAAAGGTCCAGTTCATATTTGGGAGCAGTGATTTAAAAAACGTTAAAGATATTACATTTGATGCATATGCGAGTCGGTCTGTTGTACCACAAAACATATTACCATATAAAATTTTTGCAATAAAGCCTAAAATATAAGGAGATATCAGTATATTTCTTAATAAACCGTAACTGTAGACGGTTAGTCTGGAAACATTTCATTATAACTATTATTCACATTTTGTATATTCAACAATACTTGACATCGATTTTACTGATTCAAATTTTTACAGAGGTTTTTTCTATCCCTAACTCACATTTTAGAACTATTTTAAATCACTATTGCTGGGTTTTTGCTTCATCTGCAAATGGTAAATTATGCCTTTAAACTAAAATTGTTGCCAAGTTAGAGACGATGTTTGCGTTCAGACCTGTGAGGAGGATGTGGAGGAAGCGTTGAGCTTTGTGGAGGTGAGGCGTGATCAGCAGGAAGTCATCAATCAGTCTCATCAGCAGCTAAATGGGAAACATTGATGGCAGTCAATGAGTTAGAGTGCAGGCATGTCTAACTTATCTCCCACCTGAAGGGAGCCCTCTCTAGTTTCGGAAGTGCATAGTCACAATCTCTCATCTGAATCAAACTCTTTTGACACAGTTATAACCACTAACGAGAACAAACAGCTACATAGGAAACATTGATGGCAGTGAATGGGTTTAGAGTGCAGACATTTAATTCCCACTTATCTCCCACCTGAAGGGAGCCCTCTCTAGTTTAAGAAGTGCATAGTCACAATCTCTCATCTGAACGAAACTCCTTGACACAGATAGACCACTCATGAGAACAAACAGAAGTATTATTTTACCATCATGAATGAGAGCAAAGGTTAGATTACGCTGTACACAGAGAAAATCAAAACTAGATAGTGCCAAGTTGGCGGAAGACATAAAAAAGTTCTCAAAGAATTTCAAATGAAAATAATGAAATCACTTTCACTCCTCACTGCTAGTACTAGTACTTTTAAGGCAGAATAAATTCAAACATACTTTTTACACTGAATATTAGCATCATATTAATTTGTGTTGAATGACTGGATAACTATGAATCTCTACAGGCCACAGATATTTACATTTTGTTTGTCTCTCACATTTGAGATTATTCTGTTTTCTACTAACAGCTTGAAATAGGCTAATTACCATTCTATCAATCTGTCATTATCAAACATGAAAGATTGAACCATACAAGGGTAGGCGGGGGGGAGGGGGAGGGAGGGGGAGGGGGAGGGGGGGAGGGGGGGAGGGGGGAGGGGGCACGGACACAAAAAGCAGCAGGAAACCTTTAAATTCCATGAAATATCTACAAGGTGTCCCATGTTTTCAGCAGCCAAAGTTTGTGCCTCACCCCATCTTGGTCCACGTCCGATAGGTAGCACCGCTCCATGTGAGCGTAGAAGAAGCTGCAGAGCAGAGAGGAGAGGATGGAGCCCTGACTGATGCCTTCCCGTCGCCAATAGCAACGCCTACCAATCTAAGAACAGAGCATAGGTAGCATCAACAAACAGAAACATTAATGTCATCATTGCTTAATATAAGTTTACCTACAGTAACCAACTTTGTCATTGCCACTGATGATCTGCAGTGCACTCCCGTTATAATGAAATTCCCGTTACAACAAAGTAAAAATTCGGGCCGTAACATTATCCGCTCTATGTTTTTTATTGTTCAATTGTTTGGATGTAACAAACTTTCAGTTTAACAAAAGAAAACTGCCGGTCCCGAAGACTTTGTTATAACAGGAATCCACTGTATATGGAAGTCTCAGAGAGGACTGATAATAGCTTGTTATCATCAACTACTTAGTGATCATGACAAAAGAAACTAATCTCATTTCAGATATATTTTCTTTGAATGATATTCTTAATAAACCCTTTATGACAGATGTCCAAAGCATTCAAGGAATATCAAAGAAAATTTTTGGATGGTTTCACTCCACATCACCAGATTATCTGGAGGTATAATCCCACATGGCAATTGTCATTCATATAGGCTGGATGATATCTTCAGAAAGACAGAAAAAAACAATGTTTACCTTGAGTGGGCCAACATAAAATGAATATTACCTTTTGTTTATTGCACAAGTTCACATCAAATGATGCAAAGATCTGACTGAGCAATGGACAAATTCAAAGAAGAGCCAGGTTCACCGACCTTCATGACATCTGCTGTCACATGCTGCCTTAACCGCTGGAGGAGGATTTGGGTGGATAGCGTCGCCAGGGAAACGTGGTTGATGAGGACGGCGTTTTTGACCCGGCCGCGCTGGGCCATGGCCAGGAGCTGGAGGTGGAAGCTGCCCGTCGTCAGCTCGGTGGTCACGTGCCGGTGGTACGCCCTCTGTAGTTTGCCTGACGGCGTGGTCATGACAGCAGCGTAGCGATGGACCTGGTACTCCACGGGTTTATCCTGCATTAGTCACAGATACGCAGATATGACAATGAAGCTTCGTGATATTGTTTTATCCCTAAACTGAATGATTTGGAGTTGCACTTTGAGCCAAAGTCATGATGACAAGCAGATGATGATCACAGCAGCTCTCATTCTTGTGTTTTTGTTGCCCTAACATTTTAATCGGCTCCATTTCTCATTTGCATTCTCCGACTCATACATTTCCCGAAATTTGGGGATAAAAAAATGCTGCTGTTCTCACTTGCAAATTCTTAACCCTATACAATTTTGAGTGTAACAGGTGTTAATGAGGAAAAGACTCGGTAAATTAGACAGTGCAGGATTTTCAATTTCCAAAACAATTATATGCTCATCTACCTCATCTTATGAGAGAGAAAAAGAACAATCCCTTCGTCTCCTAAAGGAGTTGAGTCAAGTGCTCCTTCATTATGTGGAATTCTCCTCATATTTTCTTCATATTGCTTCGCTAATGTGACATTACATATTTTTGTACCCTTTTTATCCAGCAATGATTCAACTGAAACTTTAAAAATTCAAAACTTCCCAACAAATTGTCTGATTTTCTTCAATCGGATCTGTTCCGGTAGTTCTGCATGTACTGCATCCACATACCTTTGAGGTAAATCCCATTTCGCCATGACTGTTTGTATTCTATACTGGACCATTTCACAGTTCCAATCAAAAGCAAGAAAACAAAAATGTCTATGAAACAACTTGCTAAAAACAAACAATGACAAAGAAACAGACATTGAGAGGATTGGAATCTTCAAAAGCTGAGCATATCAATATCCTGTACAGTTCAAACGGTTTTCTTCCCTGAATGTGAGACTTGATAGATATCATCAAACCTTTCTGCACAGAAGGAGCGAGATGATCTGCAGTAATTTGCTGTGAATGATGGAGTCGTAGCACTTCTCAATGTCCACCTTCACAAAGTACAGAGGTCTGTGATTTAAAAGAGCATAGAATCAAGAACATAATTTATATTTGCTGGCTCTGTCACTATTTCTAGGGAAGGGTAATTTCTTTAAAAGGAATTAATCAAGCTTTTACAGTGATGGGGCACAGGTATACTTACTCAAATCGCCATGATAATTCTTGTCTTAGGCATCGCTTCTTACTTTTGCAGTGAAATTTGTTTATTTGCTTGCTTGATTGTTTTTAATAGAATGGGACAAAATACATATAACATTGAAGGTTTAGAAGCAAACTTATCTGTTTTTTGTGGTGATGGGACACACACAAACACACACACACACACAAATCAAATATTCATGCTAATTCTTGTCTGAGGCATCACTTTGAACTGTTTCCATGGTATTTAATTTGTGCTTTGTTTTAATAGTCTGGGTTTGTTCTGATAGAGTGGCTCAGATTATAAGTTAATGGAAAGCTTAGAGTTGGGAGAATTTAATCAGGCATATGCGGAGATGAGTAACGGATGTTTGTAAATGTCCATATCAATTCTTTTCCTCGGCATCTTTTCAAATCACTCAATATAAAGTTGCCTCAAACTGTTTTTTGTTTTTTCCTACCTGTTGTCTCCTCTAGTTTTCCTGTCATGAACAAAGGCTGCCATCTTGCCGTGGATGCAGTCTGTACCTAGTAGAGATGCTCCCAGGAGGGAGGGTTGGCTGGTCTGGATAGGAATGGAAATGTTCACATATCATATCTAGTTAAATCAAATTAAACTAGAATTATCACTGAAGGTGATTAATACCCCCGCCCCTAGTGTCGCTCTATAGTATGTGATGTCATGAGGGAATGACGTTAATACCAAGTTTGTGCACTTGTTGAACTGGAAACAGAATAATTTTAGTTTACTGTACAATTACAGAGTTGACATTGAGTTCCACCAGGTTTGGGTAAAAAGTGTGGTTACCATGGCAATGCATTGTCTGATACAAACACAAGGGACATTTTGCATAACAACACTTAAAGGCCATCATACACACCAAATTTGACCTTCATAGCTTGGTTTATTTTGATACAAAAATGAGTGGTTACCATGGCAACACATTTTCCCTAAACTAACACATTGGTGTCTTGTAAAACTACACTTCTAGATCATGATACATACTAAATTTGACTTTAATTGCTTGAATGATGAAAAAGTTACTCGATCTGCAAGGTTTTGGTAAAATTGTGGTTACCATAGCAACCGTTTGTGTGACAAACACAAAAATTATGTGTTCCACATCTATACCTCAGGGCCATAATGCCTACCAAATTTGGTTTCAATTGCTTGAAAACTGTGGAGGAAGTTCACTCCACAGGATTTTTTTTTTTTAAAAACATGTTGTTACTATAGCAACGCATTGTCCGATACAAATACAAAGGACATTTTACAAAACTACACTTTAAGAGCATCATACACACCAAATTTCACCTGCATAGATTAAATGGTTCAATTTGATACAAAAATGAGTGGTTACCACAGCAACACATTTTTCTTATATTAACACATTGGTGTCTTGCATAACTACACCTCCGGATCATCATACATACTAAATTCGACCTTAATTGCTTGAATGATGTGGAAGTTATTCAATCCACAAGGTTTTGGTAAAATTTGGTTACCATGGCAACGCTTTGTCCGACAAACACAAAAATTATGTCTTCAACATCTATGCCTCAAGGCCATGATGCCTACCAAATTTGATTTCAATTGCTTCAAAACTGTGGAAGTTGTTCACTCCACAAGATTTTGAAGAAAACATGTGGTTACCATGGCAACACTTTGTCAAGTACAAACACAAAGAGTGTCTTGCATAACTACACCTATAGATCATCATAGATACCAATTTTGAAATTGATTGCTTAAATACTATGGAAGTTATTCAATCCACAAGGTTTTGGTAAAAATATGGTTACCATGGCAACGCATTGTCCGACAAACAAACAAAAACATGTCTTGCACATCTATACCTCAATATCATCATTTCCCCTAAGTTTCATTTAAATTGCTTCAAAACTGTTGAAGGAGTTCGCGTCGCAATAATTTGCAACAGACCGACCAACCGCCCGACCAACATCACGGTGATTCCTATATACCCCCTTCACACTACGTGTGGCGGGGGTATAATCAAATCAAAGCAAATCAAGCAAATCAAACCAAACCAAATCACACAAATCAAACCAAACCAAATCACTTCAAATCATATTCTTTCACTAAAATAACTACTCCTACTTCTTCCTTTCATAATTTTTTCTTCCCGAGTATTAATCTCCTTTCTCTTCTTCCCTATCTTCTTCCATTAGTAAAATCACCTCTTCTACTCTTCCATTTTATGTCAACTTGCTACACATCAGTTCAGTTCCTCTTCTGATTTCTGTTTCATGTTCCTTTTCATCCTTTTCCTTTGTGTGTGTGTGTGTGTGTGTGTGTGTGTGTGTATGTGTGTATTTTCAATCAATTCAATTATTCTTCTGGTCTCTCTTTTGTTTTATATTTCTTTTCATTTTCCACCTCTTCTCTTTATCTTTAATCAATTCAGTCCTTCTGGGCACCGTTTCATCAAAGTTGTCAGCGCTGACAAGTTGTCAGTCTCTGACAATTACCATGGTAACAGTCAGTGACCAGAGTTTCTCAGCCAATCAAAACAAAGGATTTTACAGAAATTGTCAGAGACTAACAACTTGTCAACACTGACTAAATTGATGAAACACCCCCAGGTCTCTCTTTTTCCTTTCATACTCCTTTTCAACGTCTTCTATTTTTCCACTTTGAATTCATTGGCAAACAGAACAGAGAGCTAATAGGTTCAGTTCTTCATTTGCTCTCTCTCTCTTTCCTTTCATATTCCTTTTTATCTTCTTCTTCATCTTTTTCCATTTTAAATTCATTGGCAAACAGAACAGAGAGCTAATATGTTCAGTTCTTCTTCTGCTCTCTCCCTCTTTCCTTTCATATTCCTTTTTATCTTCTTCTTCATCTTTTTCCATTTTAAATTCATTGGCAAACAGAACAGAGTGTTAATATGTTCAGTTCTTCTTCTGCTCTCTCTCTCTTTCCTTTCATATTCTTTTTTATCTTCTTCTTCATCTTTTTCCATTTTAAATTCATTGGCAAACAGAACAGAGAACTAATAGGTTCAGTACTTCTTCTGCTCTATCTCTTTCCGTTCATATTTCTTTCATCTTCTTCCTCTTTCTTTCATTTTGAATTGGCAAACAGAACAGAGAGTTGACAGGTTCAGAATAGAAAGAAAGTTCTAATGAACTGATCTTCCCTTTGATACAATTCTTCATCTCCTCCTCTTCTTCCATTCTTTCCTTCTCCCTTTCTATCTATGTCTAATGTGGCCCACATTAAAGGCATAATTTACCATTTGCAGATGAAACAAAAACCCAACATTAGTGCTTTAAAATAGTTCTAAAATGTGAGTTAGGGATAGAAACAACCACTGTAAAAATTTGAATCCGTATAATCGATGTTAAGTATTGTTAAATACACAAAATGTTAACAATAGTTATAATAAGAATGCTTCCAGACTAAACCGTATACAGTTATGGTTTATTGAGAAAAATGCTGATATCTCCTCATATTTTGGGCTTTATTGCAAAAATTTTATATGGTAGGATGTTTTGTGATACAACAGACCTACACATATGCATCAAATGTGATATCTTGAAATTTTTGAAATCACTGCTCCCAAAGGTAAACTCGACCTTTAACACCATTCTGTCAGTTATGGCTTGCCATCATGAGCTTATCTCCATATTCATTACCCGATCTTCTGGAAAGGTAAGATGCCCCAATGTAGATCTGATTGACAAGCAGCACATATTAATATTTATATGAATATGTGAATACATGAATATATGAACACATGAACATATGAACATATGAACATGTCAACATATGAATATATGAACATATGAATATATGAACATATGAGCATGTGAATATATGAATATATGAACATATGAATATATGAACATATGAATTTATGAACATATTAATATATGAACATATGCATGTTTTGTTAGGATGCATATTCATGATGGCTTTCACTATGATAAATCAATTCATAGTGATGGAGCTCTCAGTGACATATCATATCGCACACTTTGGTGTACTCATTGAATATTCATTGCGGGAAATGCATATTCAATAAAATGTTATGTTGTGACAGAAAGGGATAACATTCAAAAGACATTCTCATTGACAGAGCAGGGATATAAATAATCAAGTACAAATCATGAGTAGACATGACGGCAATGAATATTCATGAAAGATCACCTTGTGGTAGGTCAAGACATCAAAGAGATCTTGAAGCAGGAGCCTGATACTTCTACCCTGGGCATTGACAAGAAAGCATGTGGACAAAATCATTAAAAAGTGTTAGAATGGCAATTTGAAACATGTATCAAAGGAGAATGAAATCAAAATGCATAAGTGGATCGAGGGAATTCAGAAATATTAGTAAAAGACATCAGTGAAGTTTGAGGAAAATCAGACAATCCGCTCAAAAGTTATGAACTTTTAAAGTTTGTTACAGCCATCACTGGATGAGAAGACTACATCCAGTCATCAAGTTGGAATCACATCAGAGCACTTGGCTTAGCTCTTTTAGAAGGCATAGGAATAATATTACGCTCAACATATGCCAGTAAAAAGTGAAAGGAATGTGTAAGGGTTTACAATTAAGCATCAACCGCACGCACATACAGTAGTCATAAAGTAGCTTATTATGCACGGACACGCGGTGGATGTTACTGGGTACACACAAGGGTTAGTGATATATCACTCTGTTACATTCATTGTGGCAAGTGATGTACTGATATTGTTAGAGTGTTAATCTGGCAAATGATTGTACCAAACATTATCCTTTGTAGAGTCAGTAGGAATTTTTGAGATGAAATTAATTGTGATATGTGTTTATGAGGTGTATCTGTCATTACAAAATATACAAAGTCCTTCCCCAGCAGTACCCAGAAAGAGGTGCAAGAAACAGGAAAGGTAATGTTAAAAAAAAAAAAGAAGAAGAATTTCTAGAGGAACAAGTGTTAATCTTCACCTTCAAGGAATACCCAAATCCAGCAAAAACAAAAAGGTTTAAAAACGTCTGTTTCACACATGCCTTCGTAACACAGGATGTCTTTAACAATCTCGTAGCTTGCTACAAATTGCCTGACATTTCAACACACTATGATAGCAAATTGTTTACACAGTATTGGCATGTCCCAAGAAGTTACAGGTGGATTGAACCAAGGAGGTTCAAGAGACGGAGTAACAGCAGTGTTATTCACTTTGATCCCATGTTCGATGCCGCCGCTCAACAATATTTGAAGCATGTGCCAAACAGGATCTGCCGCGTAGATCTATAGGAAAACAATTGACTTGTGTCTAATTGCATAATCAGCAGCCACTTTCAAAGGAAGACATGTCTTTGTGATGGTAATTACTTTTCACTATCCCTTCTTATAAAAGGTAGGTGGTACAGGCACGAGGATGCGCGAATGGAAATTGAGCAAAAAATGTGAAATAAAGAGGAAAATTACTCAACTGGGCATAGCTGGGCACTAATCTGATATATATATGTGTATCAATAAAGAATTATACGTGAAGATTATTCTATGATTGTTTCATTTGTGGAAATTAAGCAAACAAGAGATCCGCGGGTCTAGCGCTCACCTGAGTATCGCAAGTTCACCTTTCACGCAGTCACTAATCTAAATTATTCACAGCTCTACCAAAATTTGACCAGGCATTCTCAAGTAGAAGATGAAAATGTACAATAAGGGCCCAAATTTTTTAAGATTCCTTAATTATTGGGGATTGGGGCCCCCTGGGGCCCTCTGGGTGGGGCATGGTGCCTATTTTGATAAATTTAGATCCTGACCCCCTAGGGATGCTACCTGCCAAGTTTGACGAAAATCCATCATTAAGTTTTCAGGAAGAAGATGAAAATGTACAATTCAGGCCCCCATTTGGACCTTCCCAACCACCCCCTCCCCCAACCCTGCCCCCAAGAGGGGCACCCCTGGATCTCCTATGAACAAATTCAAAACTACAGTCATTAATGTACTCACTCATAGTATTATCTTAGCTCTATAACTTCTGATTCTAGAGAAGATTTTTAAAGATTCCTTCATTTTGGGGGTTTGGGCCCCCTGGGTGGGGCATGGTGCCCATTTTAACAAATTCAGATCCTAACCCCTTAGGGATGCTACCTGCCAAGTTTGGTGAAAATGGGTCATGGGGTTCTAAAGAAGAAGATAAAAATGTACAATTTAGGCCCCATTAGGACCCCTCCTCACCCCCCCCCCCCCCCCCCCCCGGGTCCCAAGGGGGGCACCCCTGATTCTGCCATGAACAAACTTGAAACTACAGTCATCAATGTACTAACTCATAGTATTAACTTAGCTCCATCACTTCTGGTTCTAGAGAAGAACATCTTTAAAGATTCCTTAATTTTGGGGGGGTTTGCCCCCCCCCCCCCTGGGGGGCCCCCTGGGTGGGGCATGGTGCCCATTTTAACAAATTGAGTTCCTAACCCCCTAGGGATGCTACCTGCCAAGTTTGGTGAAAATGGGTCATGGGGTTCTCACGAAGAAGATGAAAATGTACAATTTAGGCCCCATTAGGACCCCTCCCCACCCCCTCCCCTGGGTCCCAAGGGGGGCACCCCTGATCCTGCCATGAACAAACTTGAAACTACAGTCATCAATGTACTAACTCATAGTATTAACTTAGCTCTATCACTTCTGGTTCTAGAGAAGAAGATTTTTACAGATTCCTTAATTTTGGGGGTTTGGGCCCCCCTGGGGGCCCCCTGGGTGGGGCATGGTGCCCATTTTAACAAATTGAGTTCCTAACCCCCTAGGGATGCTACCTGCCAAGTTTGATGAAAATCGGTCCTGGGGTTTTCAAGAAGAAGATGAAAATGTAAAAAGTTTACGCACGACGCACGACGCACGACGCACGACGCACGACGCACGACGGACGACGGACGAAGGGCGATCGCTATAGCTCACTTGAGCCTTTGGCTCAGGTGAGCTAAAAAGTGATAAAACCAGCTTTCCAGGATGGTACTTTTTTTAAATATTTTTACATGATACAGCTCTGATTTACACTTTTGCACAAATTTCTGGACAGAATTGACTTTTGTTTTACATGCTTTATCACTAAGTGAAATTTCATTTCATTCAATAAATAGATAAGCAAAATATGGCCAACATTATGAAAACGTTCAAAATGAATCTCCAGATTGCTCAGCAAGATGGCGGCATTGAACATCGATCATCAAAGGCACAAGTGCACCTGGGGAATTCTTTTGTATATCAATAGAAATCTGACAACTGTTTGAATAATTACAGCCAGTTGGAACTCCAGGTATAAAACCTCCTTGATTGAACAAATTATTGCTCGGTCCTCAAGAAGAAATTTTCCATAAGTTCAAACATAGTTCATTAATTAGCCTGCCAATCTACTTTCACACGCATACAAGCAAACATAAGCACACGCACACATGGAGGCTAACACACACACATAGACACTGGCACAAAACCGCAAATGAAACCAATAGGAGTTTCACAACCAAAGAACGAAATATGAATGAACGATGACCACGAAGGTTTAAATACTAATTGCTGATTCAATACATAAAATGTACGACTGTACACTTCCTTACCGCAGAGATTACGGATGTTCCACAATCCAACCACATGTAAACAGCGAAACTACTTGTGTAAACTTCCGATTCACCTAGTTTTAATCATATTTCATTCAGGTCGGTCATAAGCTATCCCCTGCCATTCACAACTTGGAGAAGTGCCAGTAGTCAATAATGCTCATGCTTCGAGTACACCTCAGGAGATGGGGAAAGGAAATTCTTATCTGGGTTGCTTCCAGCACATGTTTTGTGTTTGTTCTGAAACCAAAACAATGCAAGTCCCAACGAAAGGACAACTCCGGCCAAGAGTTGTGAGCGTAATGGAAATTCCTCGCCCTGATTCACGTGCGGGGTTATACAAATCTCACATGGGTACATTCCATGTTTAGAAATGAGAGGCAAAAAGAATATCCCCTTGAGTACACTGCATACATAGTGTGGATTTTGTCTTCTGCAAGAAACAGAAGAGAAACAGATAATTGCTGATTCAGGAGAGGGAAAGCACAA
The DNA here is from genome assembly GCF_964275005.1 of Diadema setosum. Classification (NCBI taxonomy): domain Eukaryota; kingdom Metazoa; phylum Echinodermata; class Echinoidea; order Diadematoida; family Diadematidae; genus Diadema; species Diadema setosum. The sequence goes on from NC_092705.1 coordinate 24,877,965, forward strand.
AGACAAAATTCCAGATCAACATTTCTGATGACCTCACAGTCCTGTCTTTATTGCTACATCAATATTTTTCCCAATCACAAGATGAATTTTGCATTGTCAGAGTTCAGTATGTTACCTTTCTCTTAGCAGACAGCAATGAAACCAAAAAGGCAGCATGCCACTTGAGATTTTCTTTTTCTTATGACTTTCGATCCTGACCAGCAGAGCATCACTTTAGGCGCGGTCAGACTGGCAAAAGATCGCAAAGTTTAAGATTGCGAAGTTTAAGATTGCGAAGTTTGGGCCATTGGTACGCGCGCAAGCAAGAGTGCGCCGTCCGATGGCTAGTGATTGTGACGTAACAATGCACATCTGTACATGACAATGACCTCGCGCTTCGGAGGCACCGCCCACAAACAGATCGAGAAGTTTCATGGGAAGTTTCGCAGGAAGTTTGCGGTCACACTGGCAAAACTTCGCGATCTTAAACTTCTCGATCTTTCGCCAGTCTGACCGCGCCTTATGAAACAGTTTTCTCTTATATAATCTAATATATTAGTCTTCTATAATCTGTTGGTTGATTGCATCTTAATATATAATTTCTTCTCGGCAGGGACTACCACACAAGTCTATTTCTATATCTATACACATATACCACTGAGCAACCACCAAACTAGAAAATTACTCTGAGAGCGCAGACCTCTGCCAAGCAGCTCTACTTTCCACCGATGATCTTGCTCTTCCATAGAGATCAGTGATTTCCACCTATACATATGCGTGCTGAAAAAAATTGCCCGATTTTCCAATATAGTTCAAGCCTTTGTTACGTCATAAACCCTCAGCTGCGCAGCGCGCCTCGCCCTAGCAGAAACTAGAGCACGCACTTTAGTGTGCGTATGAAAACCTCAGCTTGAATTCCCAAGTTCATTGACCCTACCTGCCAAAATATTGAAAATCCTTCAAAAAATCCATAAAATTTCCAGATCACTACCAAAATTTAATCATCTGTTCCTTGTGTCATTCTCAACCTTCCCTGCAAGTTTCATCCAAATCCATGCACAACTTTTTGAGTTATTTTGCACACGAACAAACATACAAACTAACAAACAAACCAACGGTAACGAAAACATAACCTCCTCCCTTGGCAAAGGTAATGAAAAGATCTGTAGGCAGGGTGTCGAACTAAGCACTATTGCCAAACTTCATTTACACTCTCTCTGTCTGTGTCTGTAAGCTTACCTATTTACTCTAGTATATGTCCGTCTGGGTGTACATCTATGTGTGCCAACTTATTACTGTCCATATGTATATGTTTGTCCGTAAATCTGTCCATCTCTCTATATGTCTGTCCGTCCTGTCTGTCCGTCTGTCTGTCTGTTCATATGTCTGTCCGCCTGTCTGTGCATCCTGTGCATCTGTATGTATGTCTATCTGACCTTCTATAAATATGTCCAATTCTATGTCTGTCTGTCTGTATGTCTTTTTGTCTGTATGTGTGTCTATCTCTTTGCCAGTCCTGCCTGCTTGTGCATCTGTCTGTCTGCCAATCCGTCTGTACACTCGCAGTGTATATCTGTCTGTTTGTTGGTTTGTCTGTCCATCCAGTCATCTGTCTGTCCGTCCCCTTTTGTAAATATATATGTCTCTAAGTCTGTCTGCCAATCTATGTATGTCTGGCTATTCAAAAGTTTGAATGTGTCGCTTGTCTTGCTACTTGTGAGAGAACGTGAGATCAACATTCTACCAATCTAACCTTCTTCTCTGGGAGGGAAGACTGGCCCATCTTTGTGATGGGGCGGAGGCTCTTGGTCTTTGAGATGAAGCGGAGTCTGGAGAAGCCCAGGGTGTGTCTGGATGACACCATCTTCTCTGCTTCCACCTGCAATGATAGGATGAAATGTCTGAGATTAGCCTCACCTCAAAGCCATGGCTGCCAACCTCTCCATACAAAAAAAACACTAACAAACAAACAAACAACAAACTAACGAGAAAACAAAAAAAAGACTTTTTGATGCACAGTGAATATCATATTCTGCAGACAAAAATCACACATTGGTTTCAAAATTGGAAATTACACTTAGCATCAATGCTAGATCATATTTCAGAAAAAAAAAAAAAATCTCTTGAAAGGAATCATGTTTTTTGTTTATCTGCAAGACAGAAATGTACTAAATAATATGAGAATAAAACAATGATTGGCAGTTCTGCAAGGCCATTGCATAGTTTAGGCATGAATACATGTATGTTTTGAGTTCAAGATTAGCTTTTCTTGTAAGCATGTCTGGCAATGTAATCAATGGAATCTCTCAACTATGTATCATTGACGTTTACAGGGTTCTTTTCTTCTTCTTTTCTTTTTTTCAAGCCTAAATTGCCATAAATTCTTGTTGAAATTAGAATAGTGTTTTAGTATAAGCTTTGTTTGCATTTAAAGACTTTCATACCTGTGATATTGGTTTCATTATTCCATTTGCCACATATTCTGTAGAGAGAAAAAAATAATAGAGAAATCAAATGATATTTGATTGTCTCTACACCTTGCACCAAAAACAGAGCTAAACACAATACAAAGATATGTAACAAAAATTGAAAGCAGTAGTCATCAACATCTGACATTTGTCCATTTGGAATAAACCATATGAACTCAGACAACAGAAATCAGCTTTTAATATTGGAAGAATTTAAAGAAAAAGAAATAAACACTTCAGACATGTTTCACATCTATCTGATGACAAGAGAGCATATCTAGCACCAAAAAAAAAAGTCTGAGGACCAGTAAATACTTGCAGGTGCATCATACAATGATTAAAATTTTCATTAAACATCATTATACAGTTATCAGAGAGTATCACTGCTTTGACATCACCTTTTAATCCAAGCTTTTCCAACTTGAACCAGACCAACTTGCGATAGAATATCAGCTGATTTCGGGATTGGGAAGTCTCAGTTACGTAGAAGCACATCTAGGAATGAACAGACAGAAGTCATTGACTGGAATGATGGCTGTCATGGCGGCATGAGCACTTCACATGCGTATCCGAGCAATTACTCCCAGAGGGCAATTACCCCCCCCCCCCCCCCCCCCCCGGCTAAATACTGGTTAGTGGTAAGGTTAGAGTAAAGACTAGGGTTAGGGTTAGGGTTAGGGTTAGGGTTAAGCGTTTGGGTTAGGGTTAGGATTAGGTTCAGAATTAGGATTATGATTATGATTAGGGCCAGGGGAAGGGTCCGGGGCAATTGCCCAGGGGGTAATTGCCCTGGGGTCCTTTACATGTACCAACAGTAGTTATGTTGCTGAACATGTTAATGGCAAATCCAGTCACAGAAGGGGCTGGATGAGGATTACTGCATCAGCAATCACCAACGGGCATTGATATCCACAGCAGATTTAAGAGAGAGACAGCTATAAAACCTAGCTTATTTTCTAATCAGTGTAATTCAGTTTTGTACAGCAACAATAAGTAAATATTACTAAAGAAATGTATGAGCAGATGTCACAGCTTCATAAGGTGTTTCTTTTCATTTCAGAAGAATATGAGATAAAAAATGGATGAAAATGGATTTAATATCATACTTGAATGGAAGGAACAGCACAAGAGAGACAGCGAACAAAACAAAAAGGTTATAAAGAAACAGCATCAAAATGGCAGACAGGGTATATCCTACACCAAGGAAGTTCAAGAGATGGGGTTCCAACTGGCTATAACTATTCAAACAGCCATCAGTTTTTCTAAATACAGTAAATGGACAAAAGAATTCCACAGGTGCATTTGTGCCTTTGATGACTGGGGATTGAAGCCGTAGTCTTTCAGAGCAATCTGAAGATTCATTTTGAAGTCTAACATAATGTCGATATGAAATTTCACAATGAGGAACATATAAAACAAGAGTCAATCACTCAAGAAATATGTACAAGAATGTGAATCAGAGCTGAATGTTGTGAAGGTGTGTAAAATTGTGCCCACTGGAAAGCCGATTCTGAAAAACTGATATGGTACTTAAAGTTCTTTATAAATCAATATGTCAGATTGGTGTCAGGATATGCCCAATTGAGCAATTTTGATTTTCATTTCATCAATCTTTGCATTTAATTTCTTTTTGCACATTCCCATGCTCTTATCATTATGTATCACTTATATTCTTTAAGTAGGGATGACAAAAGGTGTTTATCATCGAGAGAGGTTGGTCATTTTGCAATAAAACATAAATCAATTATCTTCCTACATGTGGGGCAGATCCAGTTGGCACATACTTCAAATTTTATTGATTGGCTGCTTCAAACATGGGATTGAACCAAATATTACTGTTGTGACTCCATCTCTTAAAGGACAAGTTCACCTTCATTAACATAAGGATTGAGAGAATGTAGCAATATTAGTAGAACACATCATTGAAAGTTTGAGGAAAATTGGACAATCCGTTCAAAAGTTATGAATTTTTGAAGTTTTTGTGCAGTCACTGCTGGATGAGAAGACTACTGCAGTGTATGATGTCACATGCGTACAACAATATAAGGAAAATATAAAGAGAATTTGACAAAATTTCATCTTTTGAAAAAAGTACACATTCCCTTGACTCGTTACTGACATATGTTATGGGTAATATTATTCCCATTGCCTTTAGAAAGAGGCAAGTCAAGTGCTCTTTTATTATGCGAAAAAAGTGAAAATATGTTGAATTTTCTTTACATTTTCTTTATACTGTTGTACTCATATGACATCACGAGCCTTAGTAGTCTCCTCATCCAGCGGTTCCAACACAAAAGTTTTAAAAGTTCATAACTTTTGCATCGATTGTCCAATTTTCCTCAAACTTTCACTGATGTGTTCTAATATTGCTGCATTCTCTCAATCCTTATGTTTATGAAGGTGAACTTGTCCTTTAAATCTCCTCGATCCTCCACAATAGGATTATTTACCTTGATGAGCGGCAGAACGTATTCAGACATCAGCCAATGAAAGAAATCGGCCACCAGCTGGCGCTGTTTGACAAGGGCGTTGAAGGGGGGCTGCCGCCCTGCTTTGCTCTCGAGTCGACACCAGTGACAATCTTCCATCTTAAGAACATGACAGCACGAAAAAAAAAAAAAGTTCTTTCTTTTGCCTTGTGGCAAATCCTCTCACTCACTCACACAACTTGTCCTGAGCCAAGATGCAATACGAACATAGATATATAGAATTCACAGTTCATTAACATATTGATGCAGTAGTCTGGTACAATGAATGCAGGGTATACATATGCGTATGCACAAACATATAGGCATGCATTACATGTGACACTGCATCATAATTAAGTTCAGTGATTCTAAAGCTACAAAATGAAATGATGGAGAACTCATAAAAATGGTGTGTTCCTCACCAACTGAAATAAGCAATAGATAATTCAACTTCCAATGTTATTTTTGAGGGAAAAAAGAGGGGGTTTAGAGGTTCAGGGTCAATTTACACAAATTGGCTCCTTTACTGTGCCAAAGTAGAAATTGCGATCAAAGCATTGGCCCTAATTTCATTCTGAAAATCATATTCACAAAGCCCAATTCTATTCATTTTTTTACAGTATCTTTACTTGTACTGCTGACTGTTCTGACAAGTTTCTGAAGGTAGTTCAAGCTCTTCATATATATCCCATGGGCACAAAATGGAGAAAAACAATAACAGAACAAAACTACAGTGTAGAATAAACAAGTATTACACTACTTCCACATAGTTTTGTGCATTTAAACTTCAGAACTATCGTAAGTTCAAGGATTACTTCCGACAATACTGAAAACTAAAAACAGTAGGGTTGATCCAAAATGCTAATCCTCAGGCCTACAGGGAAATTTACCCACAAGAATTTTTGTGGTTTCTGTGAGACGGGTAGCGCATAACATAAAAGCGTATAAATGTGGTGGGTTTTAATTATAATTTTAGCTATTTCACGGCTTATTGATTTTATACCGTAAGTGCAGAGTAAATGGAGCGACAAACATTGCCATTGTTGTGGTCTTTGGGGGGTGGGGTGGGGGAGAGTGGGTATAGAGAAGAAGGTGTTCAGGCTCAGTGATCAGGATATTTTGTGTGATATCACTGGCACATTTTTAAATCACTGCCACCAGATACCCTATGTGGCACAATCCACTGACATATATCCTGGGTCCCATTTCATAAAACTTGTTATCAGTGACAACTGCCTCATTTCTGTGACACATTTGCTCTTAGCCAATCAGATGCAAGGATTTCAGTAGCTTACAACAACTATAACAGCTTGTCACTGATAACAAGTTTTATGAAACAGGGCCCTGGATGTATAGTTTTAACTCATTCTTTCACAATATGCCTGCCCTTCTTTGAAACACTTTTGAAGACAGAGACAAGTAGTGTTCATCATTCCTATCACCATTAATATCATCATCATGTTCTATGTATTCAGCATCAATTGGGTTAAAGTCACCTTAATGTCAGCAACGAGCTGGTGAAGCGAAAGCCTCTCAAATCGACCCAAAGAAACAAACTGCCTCACACCTGAACAAAGCATAGCACACACAATAAATCAGTATTACCACATGCATGCCATATGGACCATGTGACATGAGCCGTATGGAATATAACAAAGCTTCTACTAGCTCTACTAAATAAAACAATTGCTACTTGACTGCCCAAACTCAAAGGAAATGACTGCCACAAAATAGGGGTTGCAAACTTATATGATCACTGTGAAGCCATAGATGGCTTAAGCGATTTGTGACAAAGAAATGTATTGGAAAACATTTGAATCTCTCATGGCAAAAGCTGCAGATAGCTCTACAATCTTTGACAAAATTGGACACATGCGATCTTAATCCCAAATACCAGAAATATATAAGATGACAAAATATAAACCAAATCACATCATGCATGACATAAACACATACAACACTAAAAGTGGAAAGCTTGAATGAGTGATTGGCAGCTACACGAATGCCCAAAGAAACAGCCCAACATAGAGAGAGCTTGATGCAATATTTGGCACATGCAAAAGTATACAAAAATTTGAAGAAAAAAAATGATGACTAGAGAAGAAAATTTTAAAGAAATGAAAATTCGCACAATGTATAGAAAAAGAGAGCAAAATATCTAACCTTTCAAAAAGGCACTCCTGTTGTGAGTACTCCCCCAGAGTTCCCCTGGAACAACCGTCAAGAGGACATGACGCAGGAAGAGATACACCTGCCATGGGCACGTCTTCATCTTGATCAGCTGGGCTGCTTGGTCTGGAAGACTCGTCCTCATTCCCTCCCGCTCTGCGGCCAGTTTCGTTCCTTGCTTGCATCTCTTTCCCTTCCCAGCCTTCACAGTCAGAGAAGTTTTAGATTCCCTTGAAGACCGCCCTCCGTTGGTCTGTGACTCACCAGATGACGAGGTTTGTCCAAAGTCCTGCTTCGTCTCTTTGAAAACTGTGTGCGCATCAGGAAAATGAACATACTTTCCTTTGGTTTCTTTGACAGATGCATTTCGATGAACAACTGAAAAGGGTACAAAATGAGATGCTTTGTGACCTTCAAAACTTGACAAACTAGGCAGAAGACTTGAAGAAGGTTTTCCTGTATCCCCCTTTTTGTTTCTATGTTCCAGACAGGAGCTGGCCACATATCTAGATGGTTGTTCAATCTGCATCACTGCCAAAACCTGTTTGCTCCATGACTTATCCAGGACTTCTGCACCCAGATCTTGATGATCACTGTCCATTCCCTGCTGCAGGCTTGCGGCCAGCGTGCCAGTCGGCTCTCCACCCAGAGTTTTCAAAGTCCTGCCACACCTCAAAGACGCATGTTGCAACTGCCACTCTGAGCAGGATGTCTTCAATTCCTCATCAGCTTCAGTATCTTTGGTCATCATGGCTGGTGCAGCATCAAATGACCCTCGACATTCGACAGATGTGCCGCTCCAGCAGGAGGAGCTAAGAGAGGATCCCTTTGCTTGCTGGTCTCCTAAAACTTGATGTGCTTCCCCTCGACTCCATTGCCAATGTCTTCTGGATGAAACGCTGCACTGCTGATCAGGGGAAGGAGATAAAATGTCATCTGCAGCCAAGCTTTGCCCACTTGAATCTAAGAGTATTGGGGATTCCTGTGATGAAGAGACATCTTTTTTAATACTGTTTGATTCTAATTCTTCCTGAGGTGACCCTGATGACATTTCCTCCCGTTGTTCACAGCTTGGGCTCGGTGTTTCTAATTTTGGAAGATTCCTATGTGGATGATGAGTGTCTTTGCCTACAAGATTGTCATGTGCTATGCTGGCAGTGTGACGTACCTGAAGCTCAACACCCTCTATTTGTCCCTGAGTCTCTTTCTTCTTCTGGGAGTGTGATGGAGGGTCATCTGTTTCCATAGCGATGAGAGAGGCATCCCTTGGATATGCCCTGAAGTCATCATGGGCGTGGCTCTGGCTCAGAACAACGTGCACAGTTTCGCCCCCTGGCCTTGCCTCGGCCGGTGCATCAGCCTTCACGTTAGCCCCTTGGCAGTCACGAGCTGGGGGGCGCCCTCTACGATAGAAGACATATGGAACAAAGCCAACTCCTTGGCTTTCTGACTGAAGAGTGGACAGATGAGCTGACTCTTTTACCATTTTGTCCTTCTCCGCTGAGTCTATGCAACTGGCTTGCAACAGACTGCTGGGATCTGAGCTCTTGACCTTTGACCTTGTATGAACATCACCATCATCATCAGGAACAGCGGTGATTGATCCTTCTGGTATGGTGATTGGACAGTGGTGATTTAGCAAGGCAGTGATGTTGACCCGTCTGGGGAAATGAAGTAATCAACACGTCATCAGTTTTCATGTCCTAAACATGATATTTGTCTAGACACATTCACACATGAAAGTTGTAACTACTTGTACATCTCATGAAACATCAATGATATTTACACTCCTTACTTCCATTATTATACACCATAATGGTAAATACGCAAGCAATTGATAAGTACTTTAATCATGGCTGTCGAGCTTCGACCTTTTAAGTGCCCAGGGACTTCTTCCCAAGCTTTTTCATCACCATTCAATCGTCCCTCATAAACTTAATCTAGTTGTAGATCAGCAAGTCAACTCAAAAGTAGCAATGTACTTCCGGCCTACAGGAAGGCCATCATGATACAATAGGGATAAGATAATCTCTATTCATTGACAATTAGTGTCCAGACATCTATGCCAAGAGGAAAGGAAAGCATTCTAGCGTGCATGCATATCGGTGAACAAAGCATAGAAAGGGTTAAGTCTTCCTCTTCTTGTTTATCTTCTGTCTGGCATTGATATCACAAAAACAAAATAACAAAAATAACTGCAACATGTTTACTTACCTGTGATGCTGTAGAAAGGTCTTCACCAGTTGCTGAACTTTGATGAGACGCCTAGGGGTCCGCGACGGCTATGACACAAAACATAACAAGAAAGAAATTTAGCATTCAGTTTACAGGATGACAGAACATAGGGATATCTCATATAATTCATCAGCAATGGCAAATTAACTTACTTTGTACTTTAGTTTAATTTCAACCAGAAGAAAAGAAAGGTTAACACATTTCTCTGCTTGTGTTTATGTTCCCTATTCTAGTGGAAAACCAATATCAATATGGCTAACTCTTCAAAATTCCTTGCTTTACTGACTTTCTCGCAATCTTAGACATCTTTGGCTTTGGAAAATGCAGTGACTACCAAAAGAAAAGAATCTATCAGCGTGAATGGTGTCACAGGCCAAAAAAAAAAAAAAGAAAAGAAAAAAAGAATCAGAAAATCATGTAAAAGAAAAGGAAGCAGATGGGAACAGCTATTCAAATGCGTAAAAGTCTTTCTGCTTTACCAAAACTACACATTTGTACCTAGTGAATTGCTTTTATACATTTGTGGTTGTGAAATACTTCTATACATTTGTGGTAGAGTATAACTGGTCAATACAACCAAATACCTCTAGAAATGTGCAGGGTGCTAGAGTTCACATGCGCACTCTCCTAGAGTAGCTATACTGACAGAGTCTCTGGCTATCCAGAAGCGCAAACTCATTTCATAATCTCCCTCATGCAACTGAACAGACAAACATGAGCTTCACAAAACTTAAGAAAAGACATCTGACACTAAAACCGAACGGGGGTAAAAAGATTGGCATTAATTTATTTCTCACCGGTTTCTTCTTCTTCTTTCTTTGTTCCCCAGCTTTCCCACCACCATTTCCATCCATCCCCTTCCAAACAACTCCTTTGATTGACGACGCACCCTGCTTGGCAACACCTGCGTTTGTGTACGAGGTGGCGCCCTCACTTGGCGAAGTGAAGATATGTTGGGTGAGTCTATGAGCCCCAGCGTTGGATGCTGCAAGTCCTGCCAGGATGCCTGGATAAGATGAATAGAACAGGCAATACATACTTTACTGGAGAAACAGAACTGTTGGAAGGGATAACATACATCATGACTCAGAAGGCATTGGTCGTAATAATATCAGCCACTCTTTCTTCATTAGTCTCTCTGAATTGCAGCTCATTTTTAAAGAAGAACATAGGTTCCAATTTTACTTTCTGTATGAAATTGTGGGAAGAAAATGTCACAGTTTGCAGAACTAGTCTTCTTTAAACTGTCAGAGCAGGATTGATTTATAATGGATGAGGACAATTTTTTGCTAGATTCTTACTCTGTTTCGGCCAGTCGCGCCCTGTCATTCTGGAGTAGCAGGCGTTCAGGATGTAGAATGCTCGTTCCAATCCTCTGACGTGCTTCAAGGCATCCGACGCACCGCCGTCTTGATTTTCCTGGAAGCCACCCTTTCTCTTCCTCCTCCCCTTCCTCTTTTTACTTGCATCCTCACCTTCAGCATATTTCCCCCGGCCATCCCGAGTGTGGTGATGATGACATGTACTCTGACGGGGCTTTGACACTTCTTCACTCCGCGGATCAATAGATCTGTCGGGACCTACCCTCCTCACTCCATCACAAGTACTGACACTCGCATCGACACCTGTTGAATCTTTACAACGGTGTCTCTTCGCAACACTGCCATCTCCATCTAACTGCTCCTCCCCAGATCGTTTCCTCTTCAGTGATGCCTTGAGATCGCTTGTCTCCATGGCAACTCCATCCGCTCCTGCGTGATGCAAGCCCAAGGTCGCATTCGACTTTCCTACATCACTCCTCCCAACCATCTGACGTCTTGTCACACTTTCAGGTCTCATCTTCACCTTCGCTGAATTTGTGGCTTGCATCGTCTTTCCCTGTGACTTGTGCTCTTGTGATGTCACATCTGCTATCAAAGTACTTATTGGTGCACCTGAGATGAACAGATCACATGACATAAAAACAACAAAAGCTTTTGACAGATGTTTTAAACAAATTTATGCACATGCCTGGTAATCAAAGTATAATTTGTTGGATACTTGGGTGACAAATAAAATTTAGGCTTTTCTTGTATCTTTTCCTTCATGCTTTTCATGTAAACATGAAAAGCATGGACAAACAAAAAGTAGAGTAAAATCATATTTTGTAAGAGCATCATTCTTGATAATGTTACTCAGGTCATAACAGTAAGGTTTTAACCCTACACAGAAATTATATCACCTTATTGCTAAGAGTGGCATTTAGCCACACACTGTGTGATTTGAGGTTTATTTGCAATCCTTTTTCAAAGCTCCTCACAGTATGGATGCAAATTACAGCAGTCTAATCAGTTAGCATTGATGTATGTGCAATGGAAGACCAAACAGATATTAAATAGTGGCCTACTGAAAGAGATGGCAATTTTTGTAAAAGCAAGCAGAAACATTGAGTATGCACTGCGGGGGGGGGGGGGGGGGATGATTTCATTCCATTTACAGAAAAACGGAGAAAAAACAAACAAACTTGGTCTGATATCGTGCAAACGAGCGACTCACCTGTCAACTGAATGTAACAGGATGGAGGGGCTGCAATGAATACTGATAGGTTTTCCAAGAGGTACATCATTAACTCATCCCCAATCCTATGGAACAGGCAGAAATTAACATGCCAATATTATTGACTGTACCCTAGACCAAGCATTACACATTTTATCATAATAGTTTTATAAACTCAAAAATAGTTCAGCAAGCAGTTGTAATCTTTTGCAACAAACATTGAAGAATCTCAAACACATGCAAATATATCTTAGGTTCAAATCAAAAGATGATAGAATCAACTTCACCTCTGGACTGACAGGACTTTTCACTTACATTCAAACTCCTTTTGTAAGTCTGAAATACTGACCGGCATTGAGCAGGATATCATCGGAATATTAACTGGTATCAAGGGGATATCATTAGAATATTGACTGGCATTGAGCAGGATATCATCAGGATATTGACTAAGTATAGTTATCATTAGAATATTGACTGGTGTTGAGGGGGATATCACAATATTAGAGACTGGACTTGAGGGAGATATCATTATACCGTGCAGGAGGGACGATCATTACACATGGCTATGAGTTGATTGCAACATATGGCCCAGGTAGGGCAAAAGATTTTCTGAGTCAGTATCATCATTCTCATTCTTCAAATCATGTGTGCTTTGAGCTGAAGTAGGGGAGCACTGACGAGCGGTGTTTGTTTCTTGTTGTTGTTTGTTTATTGGTTTTTGGTTTTCTTTTAATAGTATCATGGCCTCTTTCTATATGTGACCTTGCATCACAAAACAAACAAAAAGTCGCAACCCTTGATTTTACGCGAGGACTCAAAAAAGGTGAATTGGGCAACCGAGTCAATTTTGTAGTTGTTTCTCTTTTCTTTTTCTTTTTTGAAAGGGCTATCCTTCTAGATTATTCTGTAGTTTGGGATCATAACATGAATGGGAAAGTGTGTTTTCAGCAGTTTTTCTACAACCCTTTTCTGGAGGAGAGTAGAATGATCAGGTACGTCTTAGAGGCCCCTTTTCATTTTTTGAAATCCTTTGCAAAATCTTCACTTTCAAGTCTAATAACTCTTGAAAGGATATTGCTACTGCTTTGAAAGTTGGCATTAATCATGGACAGAATGTGTTAACAGAACATGTTCAATTTCAGCTTAATCTCATAATCTCTTCATTGTTGTTGCTCTGGTGGTTTACATCCTGTGTTTTGTCCCTTCCATCACACAGCTAGCACATCTTGGTAAAGATTAAATGCTTGAATAGACCCTGTACTTCAGAGTCTCTTTTCTCAGTTCACACTTTTCCAGAGTGTGTGCTTTCTTGGCAGCATTTAGGTAGGTTTATATGGGAGTCCATATGAATTGAGTTATACATCATTTTAAAGCTTAGGGTCTGTTCTTTCAGAATCTGCCTTTAACAAAAAATCCATGTCTGGCGACTTTTGTTGGTTTTGTGATGCAGGGTCACATATGATGCAAAGGTATGCCAGATATCATTTAACAAAATATTCCCTCTCCCATCAGTAAAAGCATATCCATAACTGTGGTGCATTGGATAAGGGCATACTCCCAAGTGGATGTTTATTTTGTAATATGTTGTTAGTTTGCTTATTTCAATTGGTTTCCTTGGGATGTTTACTACGGCTCAATTTTCATCTCATCTATTAAAGTCTTTACTGAATGAAAACAAAAGATTATCAAAGCAGAGAGGTGAAGATGTGCTATGAAAGATTTTAATCAGTTGCCTTCCTGAGTTTGTACAAATGTATTTGTAAGATTGCAACTGCTGATCTATATTTCAACAAACATGTCGGCAAAAGGAACCAGTGGGAATCGAACCTGTCATCTACTGCTTTCCCGGAAGCGACACTACCACCTGCAGGCAACCCCTGGTTGCCAGCAGTGACACAGTAAACTTGGAACAAATACCCAGGCTCTGAAATTCTGACATTGAAATGCTAAGCAATCCATGGCAGACGAGGCTTATTGAATGAAATCAAGAGATTACTAAAGCAGAGGGGTGAAGAAGATGTGCTATGAAAGATTTCGATCTTCTTCATTGTCACTGCTCACCTGCTGAGGAGCTTACCCCAGTAGGGGGTTCTGAGCTGAATACTATTGTTGTTTGGAAGGTTCATCCCCGACGCTGGGCCCTGGAAGTCGCCTCCTGTTCCCCACTGTCATCACATTGAAAAAGCATGATGGGTATCAAGTTTAAAGGGGCATTCAGATGTTTTCATAATTTCACATCATGTAGTACATAAATTGACAGCTCCATGTTTAGCTTTGTGGAATTTATTGCGGTCCTTGAGCAGAGAAACCAATACTCTACAAAATCTTAAACAGATAACACTGAACAGTGTTGATGACATAGGAGCCTCACATATTTCAGAAATATAGCAGTGTAATTCCATTACAATACCGCTTGCTCAACAAGTTCACCTGTGTAGAATCTATGCATGCTTTCTTCTTTTGTTTTGCTTCCTTGAGCCCCAACTCACGGATTCTTATGGTGAGGCTGCCATGTCATCATCCTTGTTCAATGAAATTTGTTATAAATTTTGAAAACATTCTTCTTCCTCATCCCAATCACTATAAATTCTGAAACTATGTACTCAACATTAACTAATTTATAGTTGTTTAAATGTAAAAGTCTGAAAATCATTGGGAGGTCTCCTTTAATCCCTTTTCTGCCAGGGACTTTGGACAGTTTGTACAATGCTATGGGGTTTTCTGTACCAATCAGCAATCGAAACACACAAAGGATTAGAGCACATCAACCAGCTCCATAACCATCAAATCAAGTATCTGCATTAGATCGCAACTTCTTTTCTTTTTTTTTTCTTTTTTTTTCTTTTTTTTTTTTTTTTTTGGGGGGGGGGGGGTTTCCTGATTTGAAATTTTGCTCAAAAATAGGAAAATCATACTAACAATAAAAACAATTCAACATTTTTCTTAATGCTACATGATTAAATACGTAGACCAGATACAGATAAATCTATAAATAACAGAAAGACAAATGACCAACACATTGCTTCATTATGTAACTGCTCGTTCAAACAAAATCCAGTACTTTATACATATCTTACAGTGCACACATACACGTATCCCCCCCCCCCCCCAACCACCTGTCTCTTACTGGTTTACTCATGCAGAAAATCTGCTCAGAACACTCACACACAAACACAAATACACACACTAAAGTTTGTGTGTCCCCTCTGCAACCCCGAAAATTAGATTCCTTTCATAAGCTGGTAAATTGTAGACGCTAGTAGGTAATTCAAACCCTTTTCCAGAATGATAAAATGGGAAACTTCTTTATTATAGAGGGGGAAACAATACTTAAGATTTCCAGTGAATATATTCTGATCCTGAAAAGAATCCAATCATTATTCTTCGTACTAAAGTGGAGTGAATTCTTAAAGCACTGTGGGACTAGTGTTTCATTTCTTTTCTTCTTCTTTTTTGAACTCATACTCATGTATTACCATAATATTTCATACATAATGTTAGAAGACATCATTCTTCAACCACGTGAAATTTCATGACATTTGTCAAATGGATATATGATTGTAGAGCCAATTTAACCAAAGACATAAGAATCATATGAAAAAGCATATTCAGTGATCTCAAATGCACCACTGTCAACATTTCAGTACATAAGCTTCCGTCTTTCTCTTTTTGTTCAATTCTGGAAAAATGAAACAAAGCAAAGACTCATCTTACAGGTGCATACATCAAATTCGTTGGGTCACATTAATTACGCCTGATGCAGGAAACAAAAACAAAAAAATCATTAAGAGCACATTAACAAAGAATATAAAATATATACAAGCACTATATCCATAATATCACATCACATGAACACATTCTAAGCCTAAAGATAAGTAACTTTCAACAAACTCAGCTTACAGATCGGAATCCATTCAGCAGCACATTTTTTCCACATTTGCCCTGTCGCTCCAGGCGCTGGTGAGGACAGAAAGACAAAAAGACAGACAGACAAAAACACAGATGGAAAAGTGAGATAACACACAATCAGCTGTTATAATTTCACGGGCTTAATTTCCCCCCCCCCAAAAAAAAAAAAAAAAAAAAAAATCCCCCATTTTTTGGAGCAATATTCTCTTCAACAAATCACTTCAAACATACAAATGCAATATGCCATGACATTTCGAAGTGCAACCAGGACTAAGTTACAATTCTTGCATAACAAGAAAAATATTAATCAGATATTATCTGATATCTTATATTTTGTGAGGATGGGCTGTTCTTAAGTATCATTAAGATCTATTATGCATCATTAGTATGAACTTCCATCATCATGAAATATTCAGATTCTTGTGACTGTTATGCACCTTAATGTGCAATCGGATGTCGGCAAAAGGCAGATTTTCTGTGATCAACAGAAACTTGTGATAATGGATCACATAGTCAATGAACTTTGCATTTGCGTCATGATCAAGTAAAGTGTAAACAAGAGTTGATCTTTGCCTTTTCTAAATGTGTAAATAAGCAAAATAGTTCAAAGGTTCAATGCACCTATTGCAAGAAAAAGGTTCACTATGAGTATAAAGATTGCAAGGTTCCAACCTCCAGACATCACCTATATGTGTCGCAGCAGAAGAGTAACGTGATTGGAAGGGTTTTTTTTTTTTTTTTTTTTTTTTTTTTTTTTTTTTTTTTGGGGGGGGGGGGGGGTCATTTTGATTACTAAGGACCATGCTTGCTGATGTGTCCAATCAGAACTATTCATTATTATAGTCTGTAACAAAATTATGACCATGTTTGTTATAACAGGAGGGCATTGTACACGCTTTTGACATTCTGCTACCTAATTGGACAAATGACCAAAATTGGGCTCAAATGGAAGGGGAGCTTCAATTTTGCTGTATGAAATATTAGTAATGATTATTAAAAAGTTATGATATAAAGGTACAAATATGTGGCTTCTCAGGAGTTGATGGCTTGATGTAACTGCTGAAGTGGCCCTGCAGTGCATTTTCACTTCATCATATATTTCATGGTATTCTTGCTAGATTCATATAACAGATATCACTTTGTCATCAGTTATAATCCTCACAGATCTTTGTTGTTAGGTTAAGAATACCTTGTATTTTGTGCCATAGAGAAAGCTCATGAAAATTTGAATGAATGACTATATATTTTCTGTCTCTTAAAGGGGAACTGCGGACCAGTTAAAAGTTAAGTCTGAAAATGAAGAGTAAAATTCTGTAAGCGCAACAGTGAAAATCTGATCAAATGGGATCAAAATTAGGAAAGTCATGATATTGCGAAGTTTCGCTGCTCTTTGCAAAACAGTTCTTGAAGAGTTGATACGAGTGTTGTGCTTTCTCCTATTTTATTTTGTTTGTGTTTTTCATTCAAACACTGAAAGTAAATGTTGACAACAATTTCACAGCCTTACCTAAATACCTGGGCTAAAAATCCTGTCAAAACATATCATTGGAAGGATTTATGATACTACACTAATAATTTATTCCCTTCATCCTGTGCTGTGATGATGATGAACATATCATCTGCTGCTCGGTGCTTGTTGTAAAAGATAACAATTTATTGTTTATGCACTTGGGAATGAAACTAAAACTGACTTGGACTAGAATGAATCATCATGACATAAAGAGGGAACATTCCTATTATCAGAATAAACACCTTTTTCTCCCACTCTTTCGTCCTTGTCATATTTCCCTTTTGTCAATAAGAGTGGTAAAAGAACTGGTCTTACGAAGAAATAGGTTTGTCCCGACTAAATTCAAAAAGGAAATATTTGTGGACTATTCTACGGTGTGTGACTGTTTTGATTTACCTATAATTAGGTTTTTAATCTTTTTTTTTTTTTTTTTTTTGGTAGAAACATGAGTCATCAAGGCAGCACTTGTTAGTAAATGGTTAATCTATGTATAAGCACTTGCATAAAATTTCTAAATATGTCCGGCCTGACGGATTTTACCTGCATCCTAACATTTTGTATCAAAATAATCTAGTACTTTATTCATACAATATCAAAAATAGATGGAATCAAATATGCTCTACTTCTGTTTTTTATTTCATT
Source organism: Diadema setosum (assembly GCF_964275005.1). Lineage (NCBI taxonomy): Eukaryota > Metazoa > Echinodermata > Echinoidea > Diadematoida > Diadematidae > Diadema > Diadema setosum. The sequence continues at coordinate 24,895,880 of NC_092705.1, forward strand.
TTCTATTTGTGAACAAATAAAACAGACCTTTCATTCAGTCTCAAAATGTATCTTTTTAAAGATTTGATTGAATATTATAAATAAATCAATTTGGCAATAATTTCACAAGAAATTTCCAATCTCATATTGATTAAAAATTTCATGTCAAGATGAGCTTGCATCACATATAGTTCTTGATGTCAACATTTTATAGATCAGATATAATCGATCTGCCTTCAGGAACATTTTTTTGTCTATGATGTCCTTCATGAGTGAACTGTGCGCGCACATCTGTGCTTGAACATTGGCATGATAATGTCTGTGCTTGTGTGTTTGTGTCTGTGCGTAGGTGTGCATGTGCGTGTGGCTGCATGTGTCTTTCTTGGGGATTACTCGTTATCTCATGAGGCAAAGACATGTGCCAAAGTTGCAGTGGTTGTTGCTATTCAACTGTTCATTGTTTGACAAGATTGCTTTTGTCGTGAAACACTTGGCTATTTTTCAATTCAATTCAATAGTTTAGTTATTTCCATTTAAAAAAAAAAAAATGATTCAAAGCAGTACACATGTCAATTTGACTTTCACTCAACTGATTAAAGGACAGTTCATTGAACACAATATAAAATATTGAATATATGCACGAATTATATTTCTCAGTTGCCTTCAGTAAATCTTAACTATCTTCCCTTGCCTTCACAAGTGGTGTGTGTTTACGAGTTGATTTATGAAAATGAGTCAAAACAAGATGCAATCGTAGGGCCAAGGCTCTTTTAGACTCACACACAGAACCCTATTGACAACTTCCATCTGATCCGAGTGCTGCAGGAAGTCCAGGGGTCCAGAATATCCCAAATGGCATGATGGGATACCAAGGACAGTCGTTTGCAAGAAGGCTTTGTACCTGCATAGGAATTTCAATGTACCACATACAAAATAAAGAGCACAATGTTTCACAGAGCAAATCTATTCCTGACAAATGCTCTAGACATGAAAAGTCGTGTCTACAATTTGATATTTAAGCATTATACATGTACATTCAAAAAGAAAAAGAACCAAAACAACTTCAAAGCAACTGTAAAGATTTGTTTCTTTTTTAACCTTTACATATAATGACATGGGAGGAAAAATGGAGACAATTGAAAAAACAAGTGAACACACTCCAAGGGTAGGGGTCTATCTTTTATCAAAACTTTGTGATTTCACCAGTTTGTACAATTAATTAGTAACACAATGGAGATCAACATGAAACATTCTATGATCTAAGATTTAAAATGCTTCCGTGGGCATTTACTCAAGCATATTTAATGGAGGTTTAAAAAAAAAAAAAAAAAAAGAATTATGCTTACGGGTACTCATCCTGAATTAAAGTGGGATATGTCCCGTGGTTCTGCAGTATAATTGCAATTTGATATTCTGTGTAATTGCTACAGGTATTGAAGATTAAATACAAAGCATTATATTCCTATTTTCATTCCCAATTCCAAATTTAGTCATTTTAATCTTGTGTACAAAATTCTGCACATCATGCAGATAAATGAACATATCTTACTCTTATTTTCCATAATCACCCTGGTATTCTTTTTGAAGTTCAAAGTCACTAATAGACATCACAGCAATTAAACTATGCATGGACTGAAATGAATGAGATCACTCAGATTATCATTTGCAGATTCTGACAGGAATGATGAAGTTGATTTGATTTTCCCTTTATAGGGATGGTACAGTACTGGTGGAGATGAGAATTGGGCTTTTAACTTTTTGCGAGATACCAAGAAAACACTTATGAAATAGTACAGAGCATACCATTCTAAGAGGAATTCAAAGTTTATTTGTTGAAAATCGGGTTTGGAATGACTGAAACATCCAAAAACAAAGTAAAACAAAGCGATCATAAGAAAGTGTGGGTCCCACACTTTATTAGAATTGCTCTGTTTTGGATGTATCAGCCACTTCAAAACCAATTTTCATCAAATAAACATTGAATTCCTCATGGAATTACATACTCTTTCATATTTCATAAGAGGTTTCTCATTATCTCACCAAAAACTGTTAGAAACCTCAAATTAGGTCTCAACCAAAACTATATGATCCCTTTAACTGCTTATAATTTTAAACATCTTGTATCAATTTTGTTTACCCATACTTCCGTTGTCCATACTTCCGTTGTCAATACTTTTTATTCATATCCCATTTCCAGCTACTGAACAGAATATCACGTTTCAAAAAAGTCCCGAAATATGACAGTCTCTTTTGAAGAGCTTCCACTTGCACTTAAGTTTGGCATAATCAGATCATTTTAGTTTGAATCAGTCATATCAAATTTCTGATTCGACCATCCACCAGGTTTGCCACTGGGAAATTTCATGATTCCTCGAATGTCCAAGTTTTCCTTGAAAGTTTCCAGATCCTATTACTCTACCAAATAGATGACATCTGAATGTCACGGAATCTTAACTGGTGAATCGAGCATCCCGACATTTAATTTATTTATTCAATTTCATTTCTAAAAAAGGGTAGTCACATTCAGGGCCCAGGGGCCTGCTATTAAGTGAACCCTGCTATAAATATCAAATACTGTACTGTCAAATCACATAGTACTACAACAAAAACAAAAAATAAACATGTGGAAACATTAAAGATGCAATATCTACACAGATAAAAAGTGATACAAAGATTAAAGATAACAGCGGTGAGAAATTATCAAAGGCAAGGTCAAATAAATCACAATATCAAAATGAGTTATCTCAGGACATACACCAATTGTATTATGTATTGTATGCAAATTACACATCCAGAATCCTATAAACTTAGGAAGGATGGTTTTGTAGTGACGAGAAAGTTTGTCAATTCTTTTACTGCCATCTCTGGCAGGCTTGGGCTAATACATGTTTATCAGCGAGTGACTGCTTGTTGTAACAGTGCATTCTGCTCACACCTCAAGAGAATCTGTAAAATACTGATACAATGTATCTTATCTGCTTAACAACAAACAATGTGTCAAGAATCAACAGAAAGGGAAATCAAGGGATACTGAATTGTCACTGCTAAATCTATCTGTAGTTTTGACTTCTTAGGAGGTAATTTTGTGACATTCTATCACAATTACAACTGCCATATCAAAGCAAAATTACACATTCACAAGTGAGAGATTAGAAAATGCACCTGTTATCTTTAAGCCAAATGTGTTCAAGCAACCACCTACTTAAAAGGAATATTCAATTCAATTCTCTCTGAAACAAATACAAGATGCAGACCTTATATAGGCCTACAGAGAAAACTGCCGATAAAAAAAAAGAAAAAAAAAAAGATGTTTTTCTGTATCATTTTGGCAGTGTTTATGGACAGATTTGACAACCGAAAAGGGCAGTTCATAATTTCATTAAAACAATATGTGCATTTAATCTATGAAATTGTATGGCTGATAGTCAACAGAAGTGTCATTTTCAGAACTGGAGAACGCAAAGGTCACTGAGGGAGGAATGAGAGCTTTATACAGGTGACTTATGTGGTTCCACGACATTAGCTCCTGCGACAATTGCTCCCATGAAATATCTGCACCCTAAGCCAAACATAAATTCTACACACAAAGATAGTTAACCCTAAAATCTTAACCTAATCCGAACATCAAACTAAACCTAAAACCCTATCACAACCCTAACCCTAACCCCAAGTCCTTGGAGAAAATAAGACAGGAGCAAATGTTGTGTCACCAACTTATGTACATATCTCCAACCTAGCATGCTTTTATGGTATTTGATTTTACTACCCTTTCTTAATGTAACAGTTCTCATGATGTGAAAAATCAAAGATATTCAGAAAGAAAAAGGCGATTACTTGGTCATATAATTCTTCTTGAATTCAACCACAAAGTAGTCGATCGGGTTGAAAAAAAAAATATCTGAAGTAAAGATGTAAGATGTGAAAACACAGAAGAAAAACATTTAAATGTCACAACAAATTGCTAAAGATTTCAATTTTGCTTTGCCCTGAATCATATTTCAAGAACAGTTTAGATCCATATTATACCTTTGAAATTTCACCTCTGACATTGTTAGCTCTGATACTCTGACCCAAAATCACAGATCAGCACAAGCAAACCACTCTCCTCGGGCGCGCAAATATTAGTGTGCTATTTGCGGACCATTTCACCAAATTTTCAGTGGCACTGAAACATCACACCCTCCGTTTATGACTTAAGTGCCATTTCACATCATGAGTGTTCAAGTCAGCTTTGATAAATAGCTAGTTAAATCGGACGCACAGAATGTTTACAGAGTAGGTTTCATCAATCTCCAACCTTCCATAAGAAAGAGAATTTGTTTCATGTTTTAATTTAAATACAGCCGTAATAGAGTACCAAAATGTGATGTCATTCCATGCCATTTATCGCCATGGAAACTGGTCCCAAACAACCTCATCTGGCCCAGGTGTTTATGCTTGCGCCTGGTTCCAACCCAAGCTATAGCAAAAGACTGTGACATCTGATCACCTCGATACTCTATAGCCGCATACATGTAAGCAGTTGAGGTGGGGATGACATCATCACTTCAAAAGGCTCCCATTGGCCAGCACATCCAACGTCACTAACTTTTCTTTTATGACGTGAAATATGCAAGAATAAGTTCAAGTCCTCATCCAGCAAATCATCGAAAGTGCTGTAAAAACCTAGCAATGGTGACTTTCAGGGGTGAAAGGATATGCTTACTTCGGAATGAAAAAATAACAAATTAGGACACTTTTGGATACCAACCAGTGGAAGAGTCAATGAGGTGATGATATTACCGCCTTTTTTTACTTTGCATGAATACATGGTTGCGTCCAGTAACGGTATTCACTTTTTTCATGATTTCATGTAAAACTTCCAAATTTTGTTTCTGTCCCCATTTCTTTTGATGAAGCTTATACCATTCTGTTTATCCGATTCTACTCTACATCAGAGTCAACCTCAACATGCCATGGATTTGCATTCTGAAATTTTGACAATTTAAAGACAAAAGAGGCAAAAAAAAAAAAATAGAGAGACATGAAAATGATTTGGATTGAGGAGGGCTCAACAAGTTTGCTCACCCCGTTTTCCTCGGGCAAGCACAAATCAGTGGCTACTTAATATGGACCATTCAAATTAAAATGTCTGAACAGGCAAGACTTTGTTATCTCTGCTACTGCAGAGAAATACTAGTAGAAACAAACTGTTAAAAACAAGTCACAGAAAATGGTAATTCCAGAAGTTTCAGCAAAGAAAAAGACTGAATAATGTGAAGTACAGCAACCACATCACCACTGTGATGTGTTGCATATGTATTTGGTTGTGTCACCTGCAAATAAAATGATTTAATGCAATTTTCCACAAGAAATTCTGTATATGCCAGGATTTCTTATAAATTTCACTCACTTGAAATAAAAAGTTCAAGGTTCCTGCTCATGGTCAAACTAAATCAGTTATATCCATGCTAAACAAAATAAGATTTGTTTTTCTCTCTTTTGATTCTTTCATAAAATTGTAGGTTCGATCAAGGATTATATCTGTGGTTTACATCTTGAAATGTTTTCAGGATATTGGGCCATCATGAAAGAGTACAAGCTCTGAGACCACTCACCCAGCTTTATCCTTAGATGTTATGACGTCGGGACACTTGGGCAACGATTCCAGAAAGTCCCGCAAATTTTGGACTTTCGGGAAAATTCTTTCCAGAATATCCATCCTCCTTTCAGTTTCATTTCTGACACAGGCTTAGGTTTCTGGAACGAGAGAGAACATGTTGCAGCAAAATCAGAGTGGTCTCCTCTTTCAAAGTACAAAGGAAGAGTCAGAACCTGCAAAGCAACAACCACCTCCGTGAATCTAGAGAGAGAGAATTCTAATCCCGATCCTTTTCAAAGAAATTCATACATGCTTGGAAGATGTGTGCAAAAGACAACAGTTTGTCAAGGAAATTTTTGTTGCTGCTGTCGATTCCTAGATGCATGATTTTTTACAGGGTCTTACTCTGTTACCAAATTTTGCATTCACTTTGTGAGAGTGGGAGGAGGTTCTCTATGAAACGTTAAAAGAAAAGGTCTTTGAAAGACGGGGAGAAGAGGAGGTGTGGCCATGGTAATGGACCTGCTTAAATGCAGAATTACTCATCAACCTCTGATTACATTTGTTTCTTGCTGCAGCGGGCATACTGGTAATTTCACTCAAACAGATATTTCAATAACTCTTTGAGAATACTAAAGTCCATTCGATGTGCAAGAAGAACAAAAAATATTGATTTCAACAGACAAATGTAGATGTTCTGCTTGCAAGGAAAACGTTCCCTGTCAATGGTTAGCTGAAAACAAACTTTCCAGATTTGCAATCCCACACGTGTGAACCTAATAACAACTTTGCTTTTCATTCTATTTTTCATCCTATTATTTATCCTGTTTTTATTGTCACTCTGCACATCGAGACCAGAATGTCAACCCTACCCATCAAGTATGTTGGAGATTTATCTAGCAGTAGCAACATTCCAAAATCATTCATTGGTACAATGCAACAGCTCTCTATTACAAACATCTTCTTTTCAAATTTTTACCCAAAGATGACGTTCTGTATGAGAACAAAGAGTTTCGGGATGAAGTTCAAACTACATGTACAAACACCTACATAGATAACAACAAAGCAATTGAAGCATTCTCTGTGGTTCCTTTTCATTTTGTTTACATTCTAATGGCGCCTTCTCATTGCCATAATTGCTGCAATGTGCGACATTTTTCTGAAGTATTTGGTGTTATGATACACTGCAACTATAGGCGCTGCAGTCCTTCCTAAATCAGTATTCACAACAACTTTTATGATGCATAAATTCACAAATTCCATCCCGCCTTAAACACCAGAAGTGTTCTCCTTTTCTTTTTCATTTCTTTGCAATGTTTGTGTCATCTTCCGCTAAGGGATGATTATAAAATGTACATCATGTAATTTAGTGTCAAAATTCATTATGAAGAGGATGTTTTTCATGGTCATCGTAGGCTGAAAACAACTCAATATGTAATTTGTTAACCCTAAATCACATCATCCCTAAATGAATAATTGTCTCCCAGAGTTACTGCGAAGTTCAAAGTTTTCACCATCTTTGGCATGTTCACCTATAATGTACAAAGTGCAGTAGATGACCACTAGCATCAATGTGCAATCTGGTTTGAATCAATCTTTGTTCAATTTCAGAAATGGAAATTTGACATTATATTCCTCGAATTTGTTTTTGTTTCATTTCACGCTTTATGCCTTTTGCAAAAACGTCACATTTTGTTAGTACACTTGTAAATGTGCTTCGTATCACCCTACATTTTTAACACTGCATTCTGACCGCATATCAGTCGATGTACAGTAACCCAAAGTTTGTCATGCAAAAAACACTTTCTTTCTTTTTTAAGTTTTAAGACCCTCACAACAGGTTACAAATTTGGACCAAAACGTTTAGAGCTAGTTTATAGGGTGGCAAACATTCTTTCTTAAGAGTTGTCTTAATCTCATTCTCAAAGTGATCCCCTGCATTATATACCATGTATACAAACCTTCATTCAAAGTACAAAGTTTGAAGGTGACCTGGTATTCATGTATGGCAAATAAAGAATTTGCAGAATATCATGTACATTGTAATACAATTGACAGATTGGCATGTGATACAAGTACAGTCACTACTAAATATTCCTTCACTGGATTTACCCTTTTTCTGACTACTGTATATTCATGTCTTGCACTTCAGCAAAACAAAAATTTGTTTCAACATCTTCCATCACAGCCTGGGAAATCCTTTGTCATGGATTTGCAATTATCTCATAATTTTTGGGTTCAAAATCTGTTGATAGCCTGGTAACAAGTTATTGCAACATTTACGTGATAGAGACAAGTGGCTTGAATTAAAGTAGACAAGTTCACCTTTCTTTCCATCTGTGTTCATATTGAAACATTGTTATGGGTACCAACCCACATAAATTGCAGTTAGATATGTCTAGTTGTTGTCTTCAACGACTACAGTAAAAGCAGATGAAATGAATGGTAGCAGTTTCATCCAAATCGGACCTAAAATAAGGTGTTATGGAAGTTTAAAAGTTTCCTTTGTTTTCCCGAAACGCTACGATCAGAAACAGACGTGGGTCTGTGCAAACCAGGTGTGGCGATGACGTCAGCTCTTCCCAAGTCGGACATTGACCTACACACAAATCTTCACTTAATTTCTTTTGACACACAATGAAAACAGAAAAGCTTGAATCCTTACATCAAATTGTTTTGCTGTAGCCTTTAATGACTTTTTAGGGACCAGAGTGGTAGGCGGTGAATCACTGAGCTGAAACATGTCTTGTTTTACTATTATTCTCACAAACCAATGGCAGAGTTTTGAGTTGATGACATCAGTACAAGGTAGCTCAACTAATTTGCATGCATAGGTTTGCAGCCAAATCACTGCCAAGAAAACATGGCAAATTTTTTTCACACAACTAATGGGAGAGTTTCGAGTCGATGACAACAGTAGCTCAACTAATTTGCATAAATAGTGTTTGCGACTAAATCACTGCCATGAAAACAAGGGAAACTTAATTTTATGATAACTTTCATATTCTATGAGAGATTTTGATGAAACTATAACATTCTGTTCATGTAATCTGGCTCCATTACGGAAATCAACTTGAACCAACATTCAACTGCACATTTGAATTTATAGAGCTATCCTGCATGAATCGCAGTTCCATTAAAATGGAGAGAATAAAAAAGAAGTAAAGGCAAAAACAAAATCTGACCTTGGTCTTGGGCTGTTCAAAGACAGTACCATACAGGTGTACAAATGTACTTCCAGTTCAATGATTCAAATTCCTTTCATGGCTTTTCATACAAATCCCTTCATTTACAATGTTTTGAAGACAGTAGCAGTACTTCCAAGAAGCCACGTCAGTACCTCGTCACACCACTGTAGGCACAACTTTGTCTGGCATGGGTATACATCTGGGGTATCTTGTGATGCCACGCAGAGCAGGGATCTTAAAATCAGAGTATCAACCAGTGGCAGTGTAGGCCCTACTGAGATCAGGTGCATATGATTTGACTTTTAGTAGCAAAGAAATCAAGTTATCAACTAATCAAGTAAACAAGTTTAAGAAATTGCTGTCATACATCAGCAAATAAATTATAGAACCTAATTTTTATTGACATCAACAAGCTATACTTATACTTGCCAGTTAAATTGGTCTAGGTTCTATACTCACAATCCCTACAATTTTTACATCCCATCTGAACTTGCATGAAGTGTGCAACATTTTTACCAGACTGGTACAGTGGTAGGTGCCCAATTAGTTTTTTGTTTTGGGGCTGATTTTTTTTCTTTCTATTTAGGGCATGCACACAATGGAATTTCAACTCCAATCGACCACTTGCAAAACACATGAAAGCCTGCTGTAGGTGAAGACCAAGACAGTCGCCATTCCTTGAGTGGGAAAGCCGGCTCAAAACTGTTATGACCAGGTTACTGTGATAAACTGCATACTGCATGTAGGCCGTAGAGCAAGTTGTCAATCAAATTCTTGTAGCTCTACCTTGAATTTATCTCCGAACTCTAGGGTGTGTTCGGCCAGAATTTCCACTTTTTCAAGGTTGGCACGTCAAGCTATCTTCGGCGAAATTCTTGACGCTTTCAATAGCGATTTGGACTAGCTTTGACTCGGTCGGTGAACGGTACAGTGTAGAATTGCAAATTGCAATTTTGCGAACTTCGCTTCGGGCACGCCATGTGTAACGGTTAGGGTTCGGTTCTAAAGTGTGAACCCGTTTAACCCCGCGCAAACTGTAGATCTATGGCCTGTAAGAATTCACGTTGAACCTCTCTCTAGTTCGCGGCTTTCAACCTGCTGTACAAAATTGGGTCGGTCAGCTTTAATTCCAGACCCTAACTATAGGGCGAACAGATGGATCACGGGGCAAAACGAATGAAGGTTTGCTTGCCTTATTTCGACATCATGACTTTGTGGCCCATGATCGATGAGGTAGAAAACTAGAAATCTGGTAGAAACGAATTTGTTTGGTCTGGAGGGGCCTAGGGGTCTGGAGCCTCGGCCTCGTGGAGTCAATCAGATGCGCTTTGCCTTCAGCTTGACTTTTCTTCCTTGCAGAAATGTTCTGGACTAAGAAAGGGATGTCTTGTCATCCCCTTCCTCTTTGCCCATTCCTAGCTATTCAAATCAGAATTAGCATATTATGACACTTTATCGGACAGCATCCCACTCCTGTCTGTTGACTTTAATACCAGGATCTTTCTTCACATGTTGCAGTACGTGCGACAAACACAATATCACTAGGATCCAAGCATAGTATCAACACGATCTTACGTAATTCACCATGTGAACATCAAGCCCGTGGGATCGATCGGCTGCAATCGCGGTTGATCGAGGCCAGGGAAAGTTTGTGCAGGGAAACTCCCCCAATGTATACAACGCAGAGCACGCGGAAGTGCGCCCACGTCCACACCTACCTACGTACAGTACGTGCGAACAGCAGGGTGCCGCCGACGACTTGGGCAGGCGCTCACGCTCTGTGTGCCTAGCTGTATGTATAAACCTACAGGAAGAGAGCGAGCCACCCCTGTCTGTATACACATACATCGCGATGATTTGATCTGGAACGGGATTTTACAGTTTCTCCGTATTTATCAATTACGCAGAAGAACAAAATAACCCGTTGTGAGCAAGCAGTTGTGAGAAGGACAAAATATCCCGTTGTGAAGCAAGCTACTGGTGTTTGGCTACAGAAAGTCCTAAGTACCTCTTTCCGAGTTTTGTTCGAAATTTATAGATTTACAGGATGTCTTCATCAGGTAAATGGTGATTGATGTTGATTTAGAATCTAGTCTAGTTATCTACTTCATACTCCGTTCTTTTCAGTCTCATGATCATGCGACACGCGCTCAGATCTCTATGGAGTAGGATTTCTACTTCCTCGCTAGAATCTACATACATACATACATATTACATTATCTAAGTTTTGCTTTATGCCTGAAGCAGTGCATCGTTGATAACATTTATCTCGGGTCCTATACTGACTATATCGTCTGGCATGATAATTCACGCATTCTAAACTCCAAGTTTGGAGAATCTCTGGAACAGAACAAGTTCCTAATGACAATGTATTACCATTGCATTGCGTTGTTGTGTGGTGTCGGTGCAGTGGTCTTTACTCGTGTACATGATATCCCATGTTATTTACTGTTACCTTGAGCTGGTAGGGTAGCCCTCAAAATCCGGAATAGCAAATTCTTGGGAAGGTCCAAAGAAATGTGTAATACCAACCATGGTATGCCTACTCTGTATAGGAATGTTATTTAACATTTCCAATTGGAAAATTGGAATTGAGATACATAGCATAATTTGAAACTGACCATACCATTGTAACAACAGTTATCACATCCAGTACTGATGATTTTTCACATATGATGATTATTCATTTTCATTTTTCTTTGCAAACAAGTTGTGTCATGTGATTTTATCAGATGTGAAAGAAGTATCAACAGTAACTAGGTTATCTATAGAACAGCATCAGAAGCAAAACACTCTAGCCAAAATTACTCTAATTAGTAGGCTGATATTATCATGTTTGTATTACTGACTCTTGGATTGATTGCTAGTGGGCTTGTAGAATAATGTAGAAAGATGTTGAGAACGGGCTAATTTTGCTACAACACGCATTTCCCATAGACAAATTTGCCCAAGTATACTCTGGACTCGTCCTCAATGGGTTAATGGCATCCTGAGCCTGAGGCACTAGTTCAATCAAAGTGATCTATCTTTTTATAATATGTTGATGCTCCTTCATCTTTCTGGGTATGATGTTTGTGGTGAGAAAATTGTTTGTAGTTTTGTCTGTCTCTTTGTTTTCAGATAGGATTAGGGGCGAGTGTGGAAGCTTGAACGGTAGTTTCATTTTTTTTTTTCTGAAGCAGCCACTAGATTCTTCTGTGTTTTGTTTCATTTTGTTTGTTTGTTTGTTTGTTTTTTTTTGGGGGGGACACAGTGGTTATATTTGTTCTTTGTTTGTTTTTAGTTCAGACTGTGGAAATGAATGATTTCACTTGGTCTATCCAGGAATCAGATGATGCACTACCTACTTTTGAACACTGATGCAGACTTCGACCTCTCCTTTTCTAATGATTGTTTTATCTCCAGGTCCTGCTCTCCATGATGCGGTCAAGCCGCTCGAGTGGTTGCTAGGAAAGTGGGAATCTGTGAAAGCCGAGGGTTTCTATCCAACCATTAAGCCTTTTGACTACAAGGAGTCCTTAGTATTCTCACATATTGGACAGCCAATGTTGAATTTCAGGTACTTCAAGTTTTGATTGATCGTAAGTAAGTCACTGTTTACCTTGCCACAAAATTGTCCAAAGCTCTCTTGACCTTTTTGCCTTGAAGTAATTTGTTATTATAACTCAACCTTCCATCTATGGCTGACAAGGAACAGGTCGTGTTCTGTTTTGATGACCACCAAATATAAGAAACTGTTAAAGAAGAAACACATATTTTGCTTCAACTTCAGATACATATGCAGTAGAATATGCACAATGTCAAGAACGTCATGGTAAATGACTGTTGTGGCGCGTTATCATAATCATAGCACTGTCATCTATTGCTTCTTGAACAAATGAATTGCATTTTACAATTTACTTTTGTTTACATCATGCATGCTGTAGACATATTTTGCAATAATTTTTGAATATGACTTCTTGAAGTAACGAGTTGTCAAAGAAATCCACTCAGGTGGTCATTTTATCATTGTCATCACATTTACATCTTGTACTCTTAAAAACAGATTGTATAATACCAAGTGTATTTGTGAACATAGTTTGCTTTTTTCCCCATGACTAAGATTATTAGGAAGTTACCAGAAAATTTCACTCTACTTTGTATGCAACAAGTTTTGTTTTCTTCGATACATCTTGTAAGTTTTATATTTTGCAAGTTTTACTTGAAATACAAGTTGAAATGTTTTGTTTGTAATAGATGTCCATTTTTTATTTGTTGATGTCAAAAACAGCAACTACAAAATAATTATGAGGGCCTGTCGCTATGATTTGTCTCTTCAATGTGCAGCTTCTCCTCACATGACCCAAATAGCAAGCCCATGCACAATGAGAGTGGCTTTCTACGCGTTAACATAGGCACCAACCAGGTGGCATTCTTGTCAGCTCAAAACATAGGTAAGCAGGTGTCGTGGTTGCCTTGGAAGAGCTGCTAGCATCACCCTTCAGATATTACAGGGGGAACCATGTTAATGATGAGGTGTTGCCATAATATAGGAGATTATTATTATAGGCAATTCCTGTTCAAACAAAGTCCTCGGGACCTGCAATTTTCTTTCGTTATATCAAACTCTCTTCATAACTGAACAGTAGAATACATAAAGAACATTAGGACCTAAATTATCACTTCATTGTAACAAGTGTCATACCCATGTGTGTGCACCCTCCCCTTTGATATTGTAAAGGCACCCCTCCCCACCCCCCCCCCCCCACCCCACCCCTTTTAGGGAATTCCTGGATCCACCCATGGGATGTGCATGAGCCTCTTCAGTTTCTGGCCAATCATCTTTTGACATCCTTTCAAATATTGCTCCTCTGATAAGGGCTGAGTTAATCACAGCATGTAATGAGATTTGTCTAAAAAGCACTGAAATCCTAAACTTAGCATTGCATGTTATTACTGGAAGAAGATTAAGACTCTTATGTAATCATTTGTACAACACTATAACACTACTGGATTTCTGTGCCAGTTGAGTTGGCACTTGAAGCAAACTAAGATTGAAGATTTGGTATCTTTACACAATGCGTCATACTTGGCAATACAGCATTTTCTTCAGCTACTTCCAAACTTGGGAACTGATGACTTTCCCTGAATCTGTGACATCAACATTTCTTCAGTATCTCCATGGAGCTTACCATAGCTTCATGGTCTCTCGTAGACAATAACAAAGATCCAGTGAATTCTTTACTGTATTGCCTTCAAAATGAAAATGGCAGTACAAATACATCATTATTGTAATATCTATCATGATCATCATCATTGAGTCCATCTTCAACCCAGCCAGCAACTGTCCCCTTTTTGTCCCTTTGCAGGTGTGGTTGAGATCGAGGAAGGGGAAGTGAATGGGACGGTTCTCTCCCTGGAATCAACCTCGGTCAGCAGTATGTCGTTTGGCAAAGAACCCAAGACCACCAAGGTAAGTTCGTCCATACAGAGATTGCTTGCTGTTGACTGGATGCCAGTAGATGCTGAATAGTGATTGATTAATCAAGTGGCTTTTGTTTGCAATAGGAATATAAAAAAGGGAGGGAACACACACTTAAAATGAGGAAGTATGGCCACACATTGTTCCAAAGAATAACAGCAAAGCTCAGACCCCCACCCCACTGATTTATCAGCATGTCGGCATATGCAGCAATGGTCTTCTTAGGCAAACAAAGGAAGAATTTTCTGTGTCCTGTTCAAACTGACCCCAATATTTTGTCTTTCGCCACAGATCGCCAGAACGTTCAGTCTGGTCGATGAGAACACCCTGGAGCAGAACGTCGCCATGGCAACAAGCAGGACACCAGAACTCCTTCCGCATCTGAAGGTCCAGTATAAGAAGGTTGAATAGGATGGCCGTACAACTTCCAGTCAGAAGAGACTGCAGTACAAGTATTGTACACCCCCTGCAATGATAATCAACAGACGTGTACGTTGATAAACAAGGTTACAGAAGATGGCGAAGAAAAAATTATAATTAAACAGGCGAACAAAAAGATAGTAATAGGCAATGAAATGTTGAAGTGTTTTCAAAGGGACTGTATTGCTGATAGCCTTGTTGAATATCGGCATACCTAAATCTGATCAAGCTGAAAAAATGCTACACTATGCACATTTTTGAATGGCTGATTCTCAAATATGCAGGAAAGAAAAGGCAGTCTCATTTCACCAATTCGAGTTGAATTCTTTCTACTTCAGAGTACTGTGATGCTTGTTTTTCCCACTATGTTTTGTGCACCAATTCATTGTCTCTGGATGATCGAATGCTCTGAATATGAATAATTGTGCGCTTTGTAGTTGCTAATTCTGACAATACTGCCTCTGTAACTGTTAATGAGGGCGGGTCATATTGTACTTCTGTAAGCTTTCAGTTTTTCACTTAGGAAATTTTGATAAAAGTGAAGGCAGTTAATCAAAAATGAAGCAGCAGACATCATGTGAGAATAATTTGAATAATTTGATGAAAACTGCCAGAGGTTTACTCTCATTACAGCATTTACACTTCCAACAGACACACCTGCCATCATCATACAATGTATTTATTTCTGTTTTTCAGTTTCCTTCATCCATTTTTTACCTTTTAAACCTAAAGACTTTGAGCAACATTCTGTAAATGCTATGAAAATGAGCACTGATACAGCTGAAGCAATTGTTTCACATGGTGGTGAAAATATTTTTGAAAGAATTTCCAAAAGGTAGTGTGAGAAAAAAAAAAAAGGCAAGGAAAATATAAATACATCTAATTATGATCATTGCTGTATCATGTTTATCGAGTCAGATTTATGCCCTGAGCAGAAATAGAATGGTAGTAATGTAAAGCCAAATGTACTTTGGATTGTTTTAAACGATCACATTTACTGTGAGGTAATTTACTTCACTAATATGTGGGAAAAACATCTTTGTCCTGATTGAAACTGAAATTGTTCAAGCACCCATTGGATGCACCTACCTGATGTAGTTAAATCATGCCCACTTTTAATGAACACCATTTTCATTCAGTTATTCATGGCAGTTATTCCGAGTCTGTCATCCTTGTCAAAGCCAAGCTAGATGTACTTTAAGGCTTCTTTTTTTGTTTACAGTCTTTGAGTAACAAAATTCAATGAAGATACCAAAAACGGTAGTTTATGGAAAATCAAATAAAAAAAAATAATTTGTTTTCTTGTTTTATTTCTTGAAATGGCAGAAGTCATGGATATCTTGCTGAAAACAGTCTAAAAAGAAACACCAAGAACTTGTAGCAAAGTGTGGCTCTGGATTTGAGGATGATGTGTAATAACAAATTATAAAAGCAGCATTTTATCTTTGTAGTCAAGTTTTCAGGGATCAAGTACTTTTGATGATGTAGTTTTTGAGTTAAGAAAGGGCTTAGTTATCATTTGATGCTCATGTACGAACAATGTATAGATACATGTAACTGCAAAGTGTTGTCTCGCATATCCAAACTAACTTGCAGAGTGTCCAGTAGCCCTCAAGTCAAGTTTTTGTGCAACTTGTGTGAAACAAAATCGCATTCTACAAGATGAGTAAATTTTACTGCACATAATGACAGCCACCACCATGTCAGTTCAACTTTGTCTCTCCTAAATTAGTCTTTTTGACACCCAAAGTTTGATGTAAGCTGATGGGATACTAGTGCTACATTTTTAACCAAGACCTGTACCCAAAACCAGTCTTTGACCAGCCACTTATGGAAAGCACAATTCTCACACACACTGTTGCTTTTAATACTCTATGTTCTTTGAGCAGTGGAAACACATGGGTAGATGCACTTTCCTTTTATTTTTTTTTCTCAGTTAATTTACATGTGTGCCGATCTTGCCAGATCAGATTATCAATTCACTTTCTCCAAGGTTTCATATTAAATTAGCTGAAGACAGTTTTTCTATTACGTGGTAAAAAAGGGTATACATTGTACAGTATTTTGCAATTCACTGTTCAATTTACTTTGGTTAGTGACTTATGAAATCAAAATACAAAGTGTATATTGTGTAAGGATGTGAGCTTGAGATTTGTCTGAAATAAACACACTAAAAAAGAAAGGTATCATTTACCATGTCAGTGTCATTCAGTGCTGGACTAAAAGATTGGTACTTTCTTGTCAGACCTCTCCCAACAGTGATGCATGTATGGTATTCTGCAAATTTTTTTAAAGTTTCTACAATGAAGATGGACTTTGCAATCAAACCAGCATGTGCAATGTACATGCTGCTCAAATGCTTGAATACGCACAAATTTTGATGGAGAGATGTATAATTGTTTTGCAGTTGTTCCATAGCCAGAACTCACAATAACATGTGCAATATCCCTTGCTAGAACTACCAAAATCCAATAAACTTTAGTCTAAAGGAGGAATTTGCTATCCAAATAACATGTACAACACCCACAATTCAGACTTCCAATAATTTTCCACAAATATTGACCCAAGGCAAGTTTTGTTCTTATTCAACCATGTAGCTACAAAACGTAATCCAAGTTTTTAATTTCCCACAAACTGACCAAAGCACTGAATTGTTATCACGATTTCTTAAAGCATATGGAATGCATGTGCCTGTGGTCTACACATTTAATTGAACTTTTATCCTAAGAAGGACTTTGTAATAAGACCATGCACCAAAAGCAAACTTAACAGGTCAAACCACCACCTGATATGTATTTGAATACAAACACAATCTTCAGTTATGGATCATCACATACAATGTACTGTATTCCTTTTTCTGTGACGGCTAAAAGCAGTCTCCGCCCTCTTGAGATGAACTTTTGAGTTTAAATGAACGAGGAGAACACTTTTTTTTTGAAAGCACTCTACCACTTTCTCTTAATTCGCCGACACCAATGTTCTCTTCATTCTCTGGTAAAGTTTCTTTTCATAAAATTATGTGAAAATAAAACTTAACTAATGTATGTATGTATGCAAATATGTTTTTGGTTGGTTGGTGTGTTTGGTTTTATTTCTTCCTTTTTCCAAATTACGCATAACAAAAGAATACACATATTTAGAAATTAACATTACACGACGCATAAGCCAGCATACTGTCTTACAAATTAATTCAAAGTATGTATATATATATATATATATATATATATATATATATATATACACTATATGAACATGACAGCATTCGATGTATGAGACGTGTAGCATAATATCATTCACAAAAAAATGTTCAGAAGCGAATCGTTGAATCAACAGTTGTAAATTATATACAGACGTGTAAATAATGATGTCATGTTCCAATAAACGAATTTCAGGGGGAAAAAAGATAAAAGAGGGGGATTTAAATAAATTGATTTTAGAATTAAGCATTTTCAACCATTATAATAACAGAAAAGCAGGAGACCGCGATCATAAGCAGCAGCGTGACACGGATCAAGGCCTCGGGGTAAAATTCCAGACTTAAATTCGATTTACATAACAGTATGACGGACGTGTCTACAAAATAGAATATATAATCAAATCCAAAATATCGTAGTAATTTGTGAGGTCAAAAATAAAGGGAAAATTCAAAATACTTATCGTTTATTTGTTTTCAATAGGCATTCTTTACTATGATACTGTGCTGAGGTGAGTGCTGTCTGTGCTGTGCTGTGCTGTGCATGCCATGAAATACAATTTTGTTAATTTAACGTTTGGGTATATAATACATGATTGGTTTGTTTCTTGTGTATTTTTGTGTCACATGTATGTCCGTTACGTACTTCTGTATACAATATCAACAATTTTAACATGCAGCAAATTACTAAGCTCCTAATATACTGATATAAACTGTTTATGAGTGGACAAAAAAAAATTCTTATCACTCGTATACATCATTATATTTCGAGAAAAGATATTTTTTCATAAGTGCCTTAAAAGAATATTATTTAGTCTTAGTGGTTGCCTTGATTTGTTCAGGGAGATTAGTCCAAACGTCTGGTCCATGGTGTCTAATTGACTTGTGAGCTATCACTAGCTTGGGATTGTGGAGGTGATAATCTTTGGAATGTCGTGTTGGGTAAGCGTGGACGCTGGAGTTCACAGTGAATGGGTTGTGGAACGAGGAAGGGTGGGTGTTGGTTGTGTATTTGTACATGAATATTGCGCATTGTAAAGTATGAATATCGTTTATTTTCAGGGTTTTTAATTTAGAGAATAATGGTTCAGTGTTTGCAAGAGAATGTGAGTTTGTACAAATGCGGAGTGCTCTTTTTTTTTTCTTCTTTTTTTGGAGAAGGTGAACTGATTGAATTTTTGTCTTATTAGAATATGCCCATACCATATTGCAGTATGTGATGTATGGTAAAATCAGTGCATTCTATAAAATAAAAAGAGACTTTTCTATCCAAAGATCTTTCAGTTTGAACGATATACCTATGTTTCTCGATACAATACTATATATATTTTTTACATGTTCATTCCAGGTAAGATTAGCATCAATACTAACACCAAGAAATTTGGTAGCCATTTTTTCTACAAGGGGTAACCCATTAATATATAAATTGCATTCAATATCAGAAGAATGAACATTGTTAAAATATATAAAATTAGTTTTATCAATATTTTAAGATAATTTATTGCATTTGAACCAAGAAGAAGCTTTACATAATTCAAAATTAAGTGTGCGGATAAGTATCTGTGGATCTTTATGTGAATAAAGTATATTTGTATTATCTGCAAACAAAATATATGTTAAAATTGGTGACGCATCGATTATATCTAACATGGATAAGAAATAAAAGAGGGCCTAAGATAGACCCTTGTGGTACTCCGCAATTGATTTCTAATCTCCTGGAGGAACATGATTCAAATTCAGCATATTGCTCACGGTTAGATAAATAATCAGTGAACCATAGCAAGGGAATTCCTCCAACTCCATAATGTTTTAATTTTCGAATAAGAATTTTGTGATCAATAGTATCAAATGCCTTACTCAGGTTCCATGAAAATTCCAACAATATGTTCCTTATTAATAAAAGCTTCAATTATTTTATCACAAAGTTGAATAATAGCGTAATCTGTTGAGTGATTTTTTTTCTAAATCCGAATTGATTCAGAATAAGAATTTCATTTTCATTTAAAAAAGAAAATAGTTTTTATAGAAATTTTCTCTAAAATTTTTGATATGCTGAGGAGAAGGGATATTGGGTGGTAATTTTTTGTTGAGTGTGATCGTCTTTTTTATGAATGGGAATCACTTTTGCGATTTTCAGTGAGTTTGGGCAGCGGCCAGAACTGAGAGATATGTTGAATATGTGTACTAGTGGGTATGCGATAAAATGAATAATCTGTTTAAGGAGATAAACACTTAAACCATCGTAATCCGAAGACTTGCTGGATTTAAGATCTTTAACAATGCTAACTATTTCATGGTATGAAGTTGGTGAGAAAAAAAGAAAAATACCAAGTGATTCAGTAAAATACTGCATAAAACTACTATCAGTTACATTTATGGAAGATGCTCAATTTGATCCTATATTAATAAAATACTCATTGAAAGAATTAGCAATATCATTTGGGTCCGTAATTTCATATCCATTTTCAATAATTTTAATACAAGTGGGGTTTTTTTATTTCCCAAAAGATCCTTAATTACCTTCCAAATTGAGGTTGTATTGGATCCTTTAGATTCAATATTTTTTTAATAATAAAATTTGCGTGACAATCGTATAATAGTTGTTAATAATTATATTCCTGTACTTTTTATATCTATTAAAATCAACATCTAATCACGTGTGTAACGTTTTCCTGTATAAATTGTTGCGTGTTTTTATCGATAACAAATACCCTTGGTAATCCATGATCTGTGGGGCTTTCTCCTGTTTTTTTTTTCTTTCGTACCAGGGGTATATTAGTGTTATATAAAAAAGAAGCTTATTTATAAATAGATCGTACGAGCTGTTGACATCTGATTCACCGAAAATATCATCCCAAAACTCAACCATGTCAACTACCAAATCAGCAATTAATCTATCAATATTTTGTTGTGTTTCTCTTCTAATATATTCACGTTTATACTTATTCCAAATAATATCAACCTTATTCCGAGAAATAACAAAAATAGGGAGATGGTCAGATACATCAAAATATAAAACACCATCAAAATTTTCTGACTCACTGCCATTGGAAAATACATTATCTATTAAACTTTCAGAGTTGTTAACTATTCTGGTTGCTTTATTGATGTGAGGATGAAAACTATACATGGATAGTGTATTCAATAACTTAAAACTGCTATTATCTAATTTACAGGGTAAAATATCAATATTATAATCACCCATAAGATAAATATATTTGTTTTCACGTGCCAATTTATTAAGGATATATTCTTATTTTTCGAAAAATAAATCTATTGAGTTGCTAGGGGGTCTATAAACCACCCAAGTAATCATATTTTTTGAGGTATTACATGTAAGCTCTACAAATGTATTTTCGGTTCCTTCAATGTATATATTATTTTTGTTTTTAAAAGTGAGAGAATCATGAACATATAAGGCGACACCTCCTCCTCGTCTAAATCTGCGATCATTTCGTAAAATTTTATGATTATCAATATTAAATACGGGGGCAGAGTTTTTATGTAACCAAGTCTCTGTTATTCCCATTACTGAAAATTGAAAATTATTAATCGAAGACCATAATAAATCAAAAGAATCACAATTTTTGTTCATACTTGTAGCATTTAAATGAAGCAGACTGAAGTGATGTGATATATTTTGTATGCATATATCTGTTTGTATACAAATATGTATGTGTGTGAGTGGTATTATATACATATAAATATATATATATATATATATATATATATACACATGTATGTCTATATTTATGTGTGAATGTGAGTTAATTAATTTGTACTTGCAATCACGGCTGCAGACCACTGTGCAGTTATGTAACACAGTTCCAGAGAGGATGTATTTTGAAGATTGTTTTTACATCCGTGACACCCACACTGTAAACTACAAGACTGTGTCTTAAGATTTGTCGTCAATATTATTTTCTAATTTTAATGAATCAAGTATGTAAATTAAGCCCAAGATCTAATTTTTGCATAATTAAAAGTTTGAGAGTCTATTTGGTTTGTATATCTGTTTAAGATATTCAACAATGATTTTACTTCATAAAAAACTTCCAAAAGTCAATACAAATGTAATGTATTCTATTGTTTTCAAAATTTCTCATATATTTCTTTGTTTTTCGTCTTTGGTTTTTTTCTTTGTTTTCTTTTACTTTAGTATTAGAAATTGTCACTGACGGGTAATTCCAGCGTTACGAACATTACATTCAGATATTGTGTGTGTGTGTGTGTGTGTGTGTGTGTGTGTGTGTGTGATTTTGTTGACTTATGTCAACAACTCAGCATAATCACTCTGGATCCATTCTTGGTTTCTTCTAACCCAGTGATCCCGTCGTGTTAACAGTCCCAATTTTGGTTAGTAACTATAAATCATTTGGTAGATATAACACAAAGTGCTTGTCGTTACGGACATTAATTGGACACGATTATTTACCTCCATGTTGATAATGTATTATGTTGAAAAAAGAATATGACTTGGAGCATTAAAGGGATGTTACAGTATTGGTTATAAGTGAGAATTGGGCTTTTATTTTTTGCGAGATGTCAAGAAGTTTGAAAAATAGTACAGAGCGTACCTTTCTAAGAGGAATTCAAAGTTTGTTTGATGAATATCAGTTTTGGAATGGCTGAGACATCCGAAAATAAAGTAAAACAAAGCGATCGTAATGAAAACTGGGCCCCACATTTTATTAGAATTGCTCTTTTTTGGGCATGTCAGCCATTTCAAAACCAATTTTCATCAAATAAACGTTGAATTCCTTTTGTAATTACATGCTCTTTCATATTTCATGAGAGGTTTCTCATAATCTCACCCAAAAATGTTAGAAACCCGCAGTTAGGTCTCAACCAAAACTATACGATCCATTTAAATTAAAAAACAAAATAAAAAAATCTTCGAAAATGAGTGCTCAGGTCCTGTTGAACATTAATAATTGTGATGTACAACCAATTTAGCATTTACTCTACAGGTTCACAAGTGTAGCGTTACGGACATCACACTTTTAGCGTGATGGACATTACAACATTGTCCACTTTAAAGTCCCGATAGTCATACTTTATCACAGTTGTTATCTAAAGACAAGGCTAATTATTGTTTGTTTGTTTTTCTCTTTTTGGTCTTTGCTTGACCATAAACTACTTTGAAATAAAGTGTTGATAATTATGGAATAATGAGAGTCAAAGATTTTGTGTTTTTACACACGCACACACACACACACACACACAAATATCCCCCCCCCCCCGGCCCTTTAGGGTTAGAAATTGTTCAAGCATAATCTCCATGATATTTCAATATGATTCCATGCACACACAAAAATTAAAAAAAAAATATATATATATATATATATATATATATATATATATAATAATTATCATTATTATGATTATTATTATCATTATTATTATTACAACTTGGTACTGCACGCATCGTACGGAAGATTGGCAATAGCTACTGTAAATATGTCCAGATACCGTATGGAATGCACAAAATCGAAACTTTAACTTTCAATCTCAACCACATTATCACATTATCACAAACACCCAGGGGTAAGCTACAACATTTTTTATCAAGATCTTGGAAAAATTCACTGAATCATAGGTGACGCGGCTACTGCACTAGATGAAGACAGTCATGCCATTTGTCATTTCGAGAGAAAAATAACTGGACTGACATAGAGATATACACGTAATATGGTCAAATTTTACAAAGGTATTATCTTCAATCGATTTTTTTTTACGATGGAGTCGTAATAAAATTTCATAGTAATAACAACAATTTCGATAGAGAATTTTATAGCCTACAACAACTTACTGAAATATGGGTACAGATTGGTGATGGATAAGAAAGATACGCATGAATAAATTTGAAATCTGATGACGTACGTCATAATGAAATTTCATGTTTGCAAAATATAAAGATTATAGAAATGGAGCAAGAGCCAATGTTGAGCGATCACACATGTATTTTATCTAATGATTATAACTCACTTTGTGTTTGTACTGTCTTCGTAATGTAAACGAATGTAGTGTTTTGTGTATCATGCTGTATTTCTTTTTGTTTTGTTCTTACATCTGTATATTTGTTCCTCTCGTTGTTTATAAATATGAAAATGATTACCACCAATGCATTTTTTAATTGATTATCTGGGTCGGCCAGATTTTAAGGAAACTTTTAATTCCTCGTTGGCTGTATCCCTTCAGCTTTATGTATTCCAAAGATCCGTCTATGCTCTGTGCTTGTCATGATTGTTAATCAATGTCTTTCTCTGTTGTTGTTTTTTATGCTGAACAAATAAATTCAAATTCAATGATAAAAAATGTTAAACCAAATAACATCCTGAGCTCATGACACATAATTACTGCAAATTTCTAGAGCTAAGAGTTTGAGATTTTAGAGATAATTTAATGCTTTACACAAGATATGTACAGAAATTAGAAAGAAATACAGAAAGAAAGAATCTGTACAGAAACAGAAGATGGTCCGTGAGCTTTCACGGATCGCCTAAAAGATCAAAAACTAAGAGAGAATACGTAACAGAAACAGCTGATTCGTAAACTTTCATTTTTGCACGCGAACCGATGGCAGATTTTCAAGTTGATGGCATTCAGTTGCTGAATTAATTTGCATACAATAGCGTTTGTAACTAAATCACGGCCAAGAAAGGATGGGGAACTTTAGTTTACCATAGCTTTCTTATCCTACGAGAGATTTCGATAAAACCAATAACATTCCGTTCATCTGATTTGGCCCCATTTACTGACGTCAACTTGAATAATCATTCAACTGCATTTGAATCAACTATCCTGCTTGAAACGCAGTGCCATGAAAATGAAGAGGAAAAAAAGAAAAAAGAAAAGTCTGACCTTAGTCTTGGGCTGCTTGAAGACGGCATGTGACATATTTCCAGTTTAAAGATTCAAGTTCCTTCCATGAGTTTTTCGTACAATTGTCTTGGTTTACTATGATTTGAAGACAGTATAAAATGTACCTCCAGGAAGCCACGCTAGTACCTACCTCGTCACACCACTATACCACTTTAGGCACAACGTTGTCTGGCATGGGTCATAGTTGGGCATGTCAAGTGATGCCAAGCAGGGCAGGATATCAAAAGGATCGTATAGTTTTGGTTGAGACCTAATTTCAGGTTTCTAACATTTTTGGTGAGATAATGAGAACCTCTAATGAAATGTGAAAGAGCATGTTATTCCAAGAGGGATTCAATGTTTATTTGCTGAAAATTGATTTTGAAATGGCTGAGATATCCAAAATAGGGCAATCCTAATAAAAGGTGGGACCCATATTTTATTAGAATCACTTTGTTTTACTTTGTTTTTGGATGTCTCAGCCATTCCAAAACCACGTTTTCATCTAACAAACTTTGAATTCATCTTAAGACGGTATGATGTGAATTATTTCATAGGTGGTATCTTGGTATCTCGCAAAAAGTTAAAAGCCCAATCCTCATCTCCACCAATACTATACCATCCCTTTAAAAAGCAGAGTATCGACCAATTTATCACTGCAGGTGAATATAATTTGCCTTCAAGTAGCAAAGAAATTATAATTTATGTAGTAAACAGGTTTTAGAAAATGCTACCATACGGTGACAAATAGATTATAATTTGTATGTATAGGGACATTAGCAGGCTAGAACCCCTATAGACCCTGTAATGCATAAATTGGTCTGGGTTCTTGAACACAACTAAACAAAATAATCCCGACATCCAAACTGAAGACAAAAGTGTGCAATTCAAGTTTAATCTAGCAGGTAGTTAGGTAATATAGGTTTGTTTGTTTGTTTGTTTGTTGTTTGTTTGTTTGTTTATTTATTGGGTTTTTTGTTTGTTTGTTTGTTTGTTCGTTCGTTCGTTCGTTCGTTCGTTCGTTCGTTCGTTCGTTTGTGGGTTCTGTTTTGTCAGAGGGCACGCACACAATGAAATTTTAGACCAGTTGCAACGCACATGAAAGCCTGCTTTGGGTGAAAACCAAGTCGCGGTTCCTTAAAATTGAGTGGGAGAGCCGTCTCAAATTAACCAGATTACTGTGAACTATAGTGATCTACTTAGTACATTAATATCGCACCTCGCCATTTATCAAAATATCTTGTAGATCTACCTTGAGTTTATCTCTTAACCTCTATTCAGCGTGTGTTCATCCAACCCACTTGCACTTTTGCAAGGTTTGTACGTCAAAATAACTTCGTTGTCGTCTGCTCGGCAATGCTGCCAAAAGACAGCGGAATAAATTCTTATCGCTTTGAATAGCGCGATTTGAACTATAGCCCGTAGCCTTGTCTCGGTCAATCGGTGAACGGTTAAAGGCATAATTTTCTATTTGCAGATGCAACAAAAACCAAACATTAGTGCTTTAAAATGGTTCAAAAATGTGAGTTTGGGATAGAAACAACCACTGTAAAAAACTGAATCCGTATTATCGATGTTAACTATCGTTAAATACACTAAATGCGAACACTAGTCATAATTCACTTCAAATCAATTCAATTCAAAGGTTTTATTTTCACTTCTTTCAACAGAATGTACAAAAAGTTTACAACATGCATTTTAAGGAATAATGCATAGCTATCAAGGAATAACTTGTGCATGTCAGTAGTCATTACATAATAAAAATGTTTTCAGACTAAACCTTCTATATAGAAGGTTTAGTCTGAAAACATTTTTATTACAGTTATGGTTTATCAAGAAAAATACTGATATCTCCCTATATTTTAGGCTTTTTTGCGAGAATTTTATATAGTAGGATATTTTGTGATACAACAGACCAACACATATGCATGAAATGTGATATCTTTAAATCTCTGCTCTCAAAGGTAAAATGCACCTTTAACCAGAGTTTATACTTCGCTTCGGGATCGGGAGTTCGGGCACGCCATAAAGAGTGAACCCGCGCAAAGTAAATGTATGGACCCTGAGAATTTACTTTTAAAGGAGACCTCCGGATGATTTCCAGACTTTTACATTTGAACTACTATAAATTAGTCATACCGAGTATGGAGTTTCAGAATTTATAGTGAATGGGTTGAGGAATAAAAATGTTTTAAAAAATACAACAAATTGCAATGAACAATTAAGGAGGATGACATGGCAGCCTCACCATAAGAATGCATGAGTTGGGGCTCAAGGGAGCAGAACAAAAGAAGATGACATACATACACTCTACGCAGGTGATTGTGATGGAATACACTGCTACATTTCTGAATATTGTGAGGCTCCTATGTCATTAACACTGTTCAATGAAGATTTCTTCAAAGCTCAAGGACCACAATAAATTCCACAAATCTATACAACGGAGCTGTCGATGTATGTATTACAATGTGAAATTACAAAAATCATCAGCCATGCCCCTTTAACCTCTCTCAAGCTAGCCTATAATCTAGGCGGAGTATGATTGTATGCAGCTATTTTCTTTGCTGTTACGCTAAACGTCTGATGAGGCGAGACTATTGTCTTTGGTAAAAAGCGATACGTCTGATGCGGCGATACTACAAACAGTGGAAGCATCTTCTTAATTCATTTTATTTCAATTCATTCGGAATTTTCTGCATTTGATATACAAGTTATATACGGTCATTTCTGTTTCAAACCCATTGTGAAGGCTTACAGTCTGTTGGCTACATCCAAACATATCTGAAACTTGTGCGTACAAGAGCATGGGCTAGCTGTATAAAGAAGAATGAAGAAAAGGAAACGAAAGCACGTCGATTGGAAGCTACTCAGGATATTGAAAAAAAGAAACAATCTTTAGATACAGGACTATAGTAAGGCGAGTGTGACGAGTGCTGGTGCAAGTGAATGTGCCCAGCAAGCGCGCGTTCAAATAGTTTATTACAAGGAAGCTTCACGGGGGAGGGGGAGGAACAAAAAAAAAAAAAAAAAAAAACTTAGACCATTTTGTGGATGCATTTATCAGAAATCAACAGTTCACTAATCCCCATAATTTGATGGGGTTTTTTCATATTTGCTTTGAAAGGGAAAAGAGTCTTGCTTGCCCTATTTCGACGTCATGACTTAGCCATGATCGATGAGGTAGAAGAAACTAGAAATCTCGTAAAGAAACGAATTTGTTTGGAGCCTTGCCGGAGTGAATTAAGATGTGCCAGCGTAAATGTCCTTCCTTGCAGAAATATTGTTCTTGACTGAGAAAGAGATGTCTTAATTGTTATGGGGCTCCGAGCCCTTCGTCTTCGCCTATTTCAAAGTATAGGGCCTACAATATCATTATTTCAAAGCACAATTGGCGGGCAACATGATGGATCTAGACAGCATCCATTCCTGTTGAATTATCAGGCTCCTCCTTGTTTTCATCTTATAGTTTATCAGATAAACACTATCACTAGGATCCAAGCGTCAACACGATCTTACGTAATTCACCATGTGAACATCAAGCCCGTGGTATTGATCTAGATTGCAATCGTGGTTAAGCGAGGCCACAGCAAGTTCCCCAGGGTAAATGCGAGCGGAAGTGGCACCCACGTCTACACGACGTACGTACGAACAGCCGGGTGCCGAAGAGTTGGCCGGGCGTGCACGCTATGCGAGAAGCTGAACTGTCGTCCGGTATATAAACTCGCAGAATTAGAGCCTGGTTATCTGGAGCTGGATTTTCTGCGTTTTTACCAATTACGCAGAAGAACAAAATAACCGGTTGAGCACACCCTAGGCTGCTGGTGTTTGACATCGGAGAGTCCTAAGTACCTGTTCCCGAGTTTTGTTCGAAATTTCAGATTTACAGGATGTCTTCATCAGGTAAATTGTGATTATTGTTGAAACACTTTGTACTCTTTTTCTTTTCAGTCTCATGCAACTCAGCTCGGTTCTTTCCGAGTAAAAAGTTATGACCATAAAGTTTGTATTTTATGGTCATAATAATAAATCGAGAAGCAGTTCAGTGATATTTGCTGATAAGCCTGCATAATATGTTGCGCTGTTTTGTTTTTCTATAGTAATACTGTTTTATAAACTGGTACCTATTATGTCTGTAAAGTAGTCATCTGTAACGCATGAGCGTTCCCGATTCCGATTTCCGGAAAGGGGTCTATGGGGGACCAAGTCGGGAAAAATTCGTTGAAGTAGAGGTTGTTTAGTATTTTTCCCGAAACATTTTTAATTGGGGTAAAATTTTCAAATCGTTTCCAAATGATCCTGAAATAGGGATTATATGGTATTAGTATGGGATTGGTTTCAACCCTCCCTCCTCCACCATCCCCCCCCCCCCCAAAAAAAAAAAAATAATAATAATAAAGTTCCGGAAGCGAGGTTTCGGGTCTTCCTGATGTTTTCCCGATCTCCTTATCCCGATCTCCCGGTCCAGGCTTCTCTACGCAAGACATTTGGAGTCAGATGCACTACAAATATACGTCATGCTGCTCTCTCGTTTCCCTTCCAATTCACGGGAGGTAATTTTGCTGGCTCCTCTTCCAAAAAGGGGTCAAAATCTTAAACCCTTCCCTCCCTTGAAGAGGGTAATTCCGTTAAGAAACCTTGAATAAGTATGATAATAATTTGTGCATCGTTAATCGCCTGCGAGATGGGGCCTCGCGTGATGTGAAAGATTTCTGCCAGATGTAAAATGATACGGTATACTGAGTCACTTTATAGTTATAAGAGCCTCCCATTCAGTCAAATCTATCTAACTTCATATGTTAGTAATCTCTCGTCTTTCTGGATAATGATAAATTTTATGATGGAAGTACTCTTCTTGACCGAATTTCCAGTGCAAGAAGTTGTCTGTACATAATTTCCTCTGTCTTTATGTTTTCAGATGGGATTTGGGACGAGTGCGGAATCTTTAGTATTGTTTCACAATTATCTTGTATTTCTTTGTTTCTGAAGCAGCCACTATATTTTTTTCCTTTTTTTTCCTTTTTTTTTTGTATGAAGGTTATAGGGTTATTGGTTATTTGTTTGTTTTTAATTCAAACTCTGAAGACAAATGATTTCAGTTGGATGGTAAGATTTCATGATTTCAGTTAGTTTGTCAAGGAACCAGATAATGCAACCTACTTTTGAACACTGATGCAGGCTTTGACCTCTCCTTTTTCTAATGATTGTCTTGTCTCCAGCCCCTCTTCACGATGCCATCAAGCCGCTGAAGTGGTTGCTAGGCAAGTGGGAATCCGTACAAGGAGAAGGTTTTTACCCCACCATTAAAAATTTCTCCCTCAAGGAGACCATTGCGTTTTCAAACGTTGGGGAGCCAATGATGCAGTTCAGGTACTTTTTGATTGATTTTGATTGGTTGTAATTAATTAATTAATTAATTAATTAATTAATTAATTAATTAATTGATTAATTAATTAATTAATTAATTAATTAATTAATTTTGATTGATTGTAAGTAAGTTGCTATCTTGCAACAATCATGACCATGCTTAGCCCTGTAGACCTGGCATTTTTCTCTGTTTTATTGCCAAGTAATTTGATATTATTGATATTATAACCCATTCTGCTATGTCAATGGCTGAAAGGGTACAAGGTTTATAGTTGTGTCTTATTTGGATGACTACCAGATATAAGAAAATGACGAAAACATTGCCACAATTTCAAATATTAATTTTATAAGTATAAGTCTGTAAAGACCTTGGGAAATATCAAGAGCACCATAGCACAAGTCTGTAGTGGGATGTTACATTATTCTAGTAATCATAACTCTTCCGTCTAGTGCTCTTGAACAAAATAATGAATTTCAGTTTATAATTTACTTTTACGTATACAGTGTCATGTGCGATATAATGCTCTAGACTTCTATTTTGCAATAATCTTTGAACTTTGACTAATTATTGATGTATGTGTTGTCGAAGATGTCTACCCATGCGGGTAGTTCATAATGTCATGACCATTATATTTACGGTTACAGTTCGTTATTCCGAAGGTTCGTTATTCCGAAGGTTCTTTAGACCGAAGGTTCGTAATTCCAAAGGATCGTTATTTCGAAAATTCGTTATTCCGAAGGTTCGTTAATCCGAAAATTAAATAAGGTTCGTTATTCCAAAGGTTCGTTAATCCGAAAATGAAACAAAGCTCTTTATTCCGAAGGTTCGTTACGGACTCTATTTCATTTCGGATCAACGAACCTTCGGAATAACGAACCCTATTTCATTATCGGATTAACGAACCTATGGAATAACGAACCCTATTTCATTTTCGGATAAACGAGCCTTCGGAATAAGGAACCCTATTTCATTTTCGGATTAACGAACCTTCGGATTAACGAACCTTCGGAATAATGAACCTTCGGAATAACGCCATAAATGTTCGGATTAACGAACCTCTAGGTATAAGGAATTTGTGTGTTTCGGATTAACAAACCTTCGGAATAACGAACCTTCGGAATAACGAACAGCACCCTATATTTACATCTATAGTAGGCTACTCTTAAATGGTATAGTTTTGGTTGAGATGGAACTTTAGGTTTCGATATTCTTTTGTGAGATGATGAGAAAACCTCTTACGAAATATGAGAGAGAATGTCATTCTAAGAGGGATCCAAAGTTTATTTGATGAAAATTTATTTTTAAATGGCTGAGATATCCAAAACAAGCAGATGCTGATAAAAGCTGGGTCCACCTTTTATTTGTATCACTTTGGTTATCTTTGTTTTTAGATATCTCAGCCATCTCAAACCCAATTTTCATAACATAAACTTTGAGCTTCTCTTAGAATAATTTTGCTCTGTAACATTTCATAAGTGGTTTCTTAGTGTCTCGCAAAAAGTTGAAAGCTCAACCCTCATCACCAATACTGTACCGACCCTTTAAAGAGATTATTCAGTAATTATGCGAACATGATACGTTTTTTCCATCATTATGATTAATATGATCGTCAGGAAGTTATCAGAAAAGGTCAGAATATTTCAAATGCAACATTTATTTTTCCTTAACATGTTTTTAATTAGTTACTGTGAAAGTTTGACTTGAAATTCAAGCTCACATTAATATTTTGTTTGAAATAGAATCTATTCTTAATTCTTTTACGTCCCCCCCCCCCCAAAAAAAAAAACAGATAACGTACGAGCCTGTTTCATCACGTTTTGTCTCTTAAATTGACAGCTCCTCATCACGTGACGCAAATAACAAGCCCTTCCAGAGTGAGTGTGGCTTTCTCCAAGTTAACGTTGGCACCAAACGTGCGGCATTCTTGTCGAGTATCAGCATTGGTAAGCAGGTGTCTCATGATTGCCTTGGTACAACCGTGGCCTTTCAGACAAAGGAAAATCAGGTTAATGATGAGGTGTTGCCATAATTATGTTGTAGATTATATCATGAATGTGAAAGACCCTCTTGATTGTGAGATTCATTTCACATCTTTAAAAAAATGGCATAGCTTCTTCTCGTGGTTTCCCAGCGCAGGTTAACATGGGGTCAAAGTTATGCGACTTTTGACGAGTTGGAGGCATGAGTTAGAGGCATGATATTTGCTTTCATTATCGCTTTCTTGTAATGAGCAACATTTTTATGCTTTACGCTGGGGCAGGAACCATCTCTCGTTCAGGTAATCTTCTTTAGTTAATCAGTGGTCAGCTGTGCTAGCCATTAGTATGGGACTGCGGGTGATTTTACAGTGGGTGGAGTGGAGGTGTATAATGTGAAAGTCCCGGGAAATATTGCTCCGGTGGTTGCGCATGCGCCTCTTAAGTTGCTAGCCAATCAGGATAGGGACTTGTTATATGTGGTCTTTTTTCCCCAACATCAATGATCAAAGCGTCAATGTAAAATGATAGCTTGTCTCAAATGAGATTTTTGTATGAAGATATAAAAACTAGGCAATGCCACTGCATTCTTTTTAAATGAAGATTAAGACTTTTACTTAACCATTCTCTTGCATGGAGTGTGAACAATGTATACAATGGTAAAGTTTTCAGTGTCGGTCAGCACTTGACAAGCATACAAAGCATCTGTATACACAGGACCATTTATTACTAATACTTAGTAATACATCATTTTCTTCAGCTACGTCCAAACTCGACCGGGAACTGACAACTGTCCCTGAATCTGGAGAATCTATCTCAGATAACAGCAATGACTTGATTGATTTTTGGTGTTTTTTTTAAGTAGTGCCTTCAAACTTAAAAGTGACAGTCATAGTAGGGGCGGATTTTTTTTTTAACAAAAGAAACAAAAAGAAGAGATGAAATGAAACCCGGAAGTAGCACCAGAAATCCTTTTTGCTGCCGCCCCTCCCCCCCCCCCCCCTTTACGGAATTCCTGGATCCGCCCCTGGCATGTATAGATGTGTCACTATTGTAACATTTATCGAGGTTATCTTCGAGACTGTCTGTCGATCGTGTTTAAAGACATTATTTACTATTTTCAGAAGAAACAAAAACCCAGCTTTAGTGCTCAGTACAAAATAGTTCTAAAATGTGAGTTAGGGATAGAAACAACCAATGCAAAATGTTCATCATTATAATCAATGCTTATTATTTTTAAATATATACAAGATGTGAGCAATAGTTATGATAAAAGTATTTCTAGAATAAACCGTCTGCAGTTATGGTTTATTGAGAAAAATAGCTATATCTCCTTTATATTTTTGGCTTTATTGCGATTTTTTTTATATATGGTAGGATGTGACACAA
The DNA here is from genome assembly GCF_964275005.1 of Diadema setosum. Classification (NCBI taxonomy): domain Eukaryota; kingdom Metazoa; phylum Echinodermata; class Echinoidea; order Diadematoida; family Diadematidae; genus Diadema; species Diadema setosum. The sequence goes on from NC_092705.1 coordinate 24,929,296, forward strand.
CTGACCTGCTCATATGCATCAAATGTTATAATTCAAACTATTTTTAATCACTGCATGCTCATAATGGTAAGATCGATGTACAGTATACCTTAAAGTATCGATGTACAATACCTTAAAGGGATTGTATAGTTTTGTTTGAGACCTAACTTCAGGTTTCTGACATTTTTGGGTGAGATAATGAGAAACCTCGTATGAAATATGAAATAGCATGTAATTCCAAGAGGAATTCAACGTTTATTTGATGAAAATTGGTTTTGAAATGGCCGAGATACGTAAAATAGAGCAATCTTAATAATACTCAGTAGGTGGGACCCACCTTTTATTATGACCGCTTTATGTTACTTTGTTTTTGGATGTCTTTATAGCTATTCCAAAACCGATTTTCATCAAATAAACTTTGAATTCGTCTTAGAATGGTATGCTATGTACTATTTCATAAGTGGTTTCTTGGTATCTTACAAACAGTTAAAAGCCTTATCCTCGCCTCCACCAATAATGTATCATCCCTTTAAACGTCATCACCTTTAAACATCATCAAGGTTGCCTTCATACTCGGCCAGTAACGAATACTTATCCCCTTTGTGTCTCTCTGCAGGTGTGGTTGAGATGGCGGAAGGGGAGGTGAACGGGACGGAGCTAAGCCTGGAGTCGACCTCTGTCAGCAACGTGTGGTTCGCCAACGAACCCAAGACCACCAAGGTGAGCTGAGGTGCACGTCACGAGACCGACACCCACGAGTCATACAGCCCACGAGTCATACAGCCCACGAGTCATATACAGCTCACAAGTCATACAGCCCATGAGTTCTACAGTTTAAGAGTCATACAACCCATTAATAGTTTCGACACTTAACTATCAAGGCCCACGAGACCGACACGTTGAGCCCCGTGTTTTATCTATCGAACTGGTGGGCCGTTTTTCCCTAGTCGAACTCATGGGCTGTATTTGCCCAAGGTCGAACCAGGGTACCCACCTTCCTGGTCGAACTCATGGGCAGTATGACTCGTGAGGTGTGTGACTCATGAACCCTGTTTTCAACGTCGAACTCGTGGGCTCTACGTATGACTCTTGGGTGTCGATCGGTCTCGTGGGATGACCCCTAGCAGTGAGTTTATCGTACAGCGATTGCTTGCTGGTTGGCCAGATGCCAATAGTAGTAGTAGTAGTAATGATGATAATAATGATAATAATAATAATGATAATAATAATAATAATAATAATAGTAATTATTATTATTATTATCATTATTATTATTATTATTATTATTATTATTATTATTATTATTATCATTATTATTATTATTATTATTATTATTATCATTATTATTATAATCATAATTATAATTATAATAACAATAACAACAATAATAAGAAGAAGAATTTAATGATAATAACAATAATGATAACAATCAACGCATCATAACTAGTGCGTATATCCCTATGGGCTCAAAAAAAAAATATTCAAAATACAATTCCAATAATAATAGATAATGATTGATACGTCATTATGCTTTGTTTGCAATAAAAATATATTTGAAAGGGGAAGGAGAACCTACTTGAAATGAGGTGGTGTGTCAAAAAAAAAAATCTAATATCCCATGTCGCAAAAATGCTCAGACCCCCCTCCCCTCCCCCCCCCCCCCCCCCACACACACACTGATGTACATATTCGTGTCCCTTCATATGCGGCAACGGTCATCTTCCGCGAACAAAGGAACAATTTTTCCTTTCCTGTTCAAACTGATCCCAATAGCTTGTTTTGTTTGTTTGTTTGTTTGTAATTTTTTTTGCTGCAGATCACCAGAACGTTCAAGCTGATCAATGAGAACACCCTGGAGCAAAAGGTCTCCATGGCAACAACCAAGACACCAGATCTCGCTCCGCATCTCAAGATCCAGTACAAGAAGATTCAGTAGGATGACCACACGAGCTCGGGTCAGATGAGATAGCAATACAAGCGATACAATGTGAATCAGTAGAGTTATATGTTTATAACCAAGGTAACATAAGACGAGGAAAAAAACAAACAATAGGATCCACAGACAAACATGAAGACAAAAGTATATGAGCAATGAAGTGCTGAAGTGCTTTCGTAGGGATTGCATGACTAAATCAGAATAAGCTGAGAAAATGCTATTGCACGCATTTACATTTTAAAAGCTGCTTCTCTAAAACACGGGAAAGAAAAGACAGTCTGATTTTACCAACCAAAGATGAACATGTAACTATCAGGCGACGTCTTCACGGCGTCTAGTCTGGCTAGACTACACAAAAATTTCCGTCGCGTCGCACTACGGACCGCATTTAAGCTTTGTTATTGAATATCACGTTCTATCACGTTTTGTTGCGTTCACCTATAGTTTTATTTTGACCTAAATGTTTCTCATTGGCACCGGGACTACCATGGCAATTTTTTGATAGTTTAAAGATATGAGCAGGCATCCACGGCAAGCACGACCTATCACGTTTGCCCAACCCGTCCTATCGCGTTGTCTCCCGTCCATCCCGTTTAGTCCATGGTGGTCTGAAACGTGACTGCCGTGGCCGTTGGGAACCTGGTGTAAACGGAGCATTACCTTTTGTAAACTTCCATGGTGGGTAATTTTGAAAGAGATGGAGGCACTTATTTGGAAGATGAAGTAACAGGCATCATGTAAGAACAATGTGAGTGATTTTAATAAAAGTGCCAGAGGGTTTCTCACATCATTGCATTTACACTTCCAACAGACGCACTCGTCATTATTATTCCTTTTTATGTTTTCATTTTTATTCTTTTTCTTTCGTGCGTTACCATGAAAAGCTAATGATTTTGAGAAATTTTCTGTGAATGTTATGCAATGAACACTGTTATATCTCATGCAGTTGTTTCATACATCCGTGGAAATACTTCTACTAAATTTTGTTGTTCTTGTTTTATTTCTTGTGATGGCGGGAGTCATGAATATCTTGCTGAAAACAGTTTAAAACACAACGAAAACTTGTAGCAAAGTATGACCCTGGACTCTGGACTCTGGATGATGTTTTATAACAAATTATGAAAGCAGCATTTTGACTTATATGTTTCTTTGTTTTCAAGTTTTTAGGAATCAAATGCTTTTGATGATGATGATGTAGTGATCAAGTTAAGAATGACTTGAATAAGTTTAGATATCATTCATTAATGAACATGTTCATACAATGTATAATAATTGTGATGCGTTGTCTTGCATATCCAAACTTTCACTCATAGATTGCCCATTTTCCCTTGTCAATTCAAGTTATTTCACAACTTAAACAAAATCTCATTCTATACATGAAGATTTACTTGGGGATGTATACCACCCCAACACTCACGACCACGTCGGCTTCTCTTTGTCTCTTTTTAACACAAAAAGTTTGACTTAGGCTGAAAGCATACTCGTGCTATAACCAAGACTAACTTGTGCTCAAGACAAATCTTTTACCAGCCTGTTATAGATAGGACAATAATGTACACGTCATTGCCTTTGTGTCCTTTGAGGAATAGAAACCCTTTCTTTCTGCACTTTCTTTCTTTTTGAGTTAGTTTACATCTGTGCAGATCTTGCCAGACCAGAGTACCAATTAACTTTCCCAAGGTTTTATATTGAATTAACTGATGACAGCTTTTGTTTATTTGTTATGAAATATCTACTTCGCAATTATTCAAAGTTCTGCAATTCAAAGTTCCACTTACTTTTGTTAGTGACTTATGAAATCAAAGTTCAAAGTTTATACTGTGTGAAGATGTGAATGAGCTCAATATTTGTTTGAAATAAATCACACACAAAAAAAAAACGTATCTTTGCCATGTCAGTGTCATTCAGTGCTGAAACTTTTTTCTGTGCTGAAGATTGGCGCTTCGTTATCAGACCCCCCCCCCCTGTATTTATACATTTTTCTCACATAATGCAGTGTGTGTGTGTGTGTGTGTGTGTGTGTGTGTGTGTGTATCATAATAGTATTTTTTTTAACGAACCAAAAGTGTGTGACCGGTTCCGCGGCCACTGTATTATAATAGTATTCTGCAAACTTTCTACCGTGTACGCCCAGAATGTTCAATGTAAATGTATACTGCTCAAACACTTAAATACGCACAAATTTTGATGTAGAGATGAACAATTGTTAACCCTAGCCAGAACTCACAATAGCATGTGTAAAAGCCTGTTATAGAACCCGATAGACTTTGGTCTAGAGGTGGAATTTGTAATCCAAATATCTAACACAATACCCATAATTCAAATTTCTGATAATCTATACAAACAATGTTGGCCCAAGGCTAGCCTTTGTTACGTATAGTTATATCATGCGCAAAAACTGTAATCTAAACATTTACATTCACACAAACTGACCAAGGGGCCTAATTGTTATTTTTCTTTTTAAGAAGTGCAATCTAGTGACAGGTGTATATAGTTAGTACAGTTCAACTTTGATCCAAAGTATCGGAATTGATCTAGAACACCATGCAGGTACAAACTATAACAGGTCAAACCACCGCCTGATGTATTTGAATGCAAATACGAATATTCAATGTAGGATCATTGAATATATTCCTTTCTCATTTTCTGTGACTGCTAATAGCAGCCTCCGACATTTTGAGATGAACCTTTTCACAGTTGAATTGAACAAGGAGCGCACGATTGTTTGTTTATTTGTTTGTTTGTGTTTGTTTTCTCAAGCGCTCTACCACTTGCTCTTAAAGGGGACCTCCGGATGATTTTTCAGACTTTTACATTTGAACAACTATAATTCAGTTAAACTGAGTACAGAGTTTCAGAATTTATAGTGATTGGGATGAGGAATGAGAATGTTTTCAAAATTTGTAACAAATTGCAATGAACAAGGATGATGACATGGCAGCCTCACCATAGGAATGCATGAGTTGGGGCTCACGGAAGCAGAACAAAAGAAGAAGACATGCATAGATTCTTCACAGGTGAACTTGTTGAGCAAGTGGTATTGTAATGGAATTGCACTGCTACATTTCTGAAATATGTGAGGCTCTGCAAATGATGTCATCAACACTGTTCAGTGTAATTTGTTTAAGATTTTCAATTTATTGGTTTCTCTGCTCAAGGACCACAACAAATTCCACGAATCTATACATGGAGCTTTTGATTTATGTACTACATGATGTGAAATTATGAAAATCGTCCGGAATGTCCCTTTAAAGGTGGCCTCACACTATGCGTTTTTTTCTTGCGACTGCTTGCGGTTTCGAGAAGTCGCACGCGGTTCTCGACCGCATGCGACTTCTCGCGACTTCTTGCGACTCGATGATTGCGATCTGGCACCCGCAACAGATCGCAAGCACTGCGATCGAAAAAAAACCGCATAGTGTGAGGCCACACCGAGGTGCTATTCACTCTCTTTCAGATTTTTTCTTTTATAGAATGATGAGATTTTTTTTAAATGGAAATGTATATGATACATATAATTATCTGTACGTATATATGCATATATATATATATATATATATATATATATATATACATAATATAATCAATATACACGCATATAATATACACATATACATATGCACAATTAAATACACACATTTACTTAATGTATATTTGTGTGTATGTGCGTGTGTACGTGTGTGTGTGTGCGTGTGTGTGTGTTAAGTGATTCGTACTCCACGTGTTAGTCAATCAATATCATCAATAACTTGGGAGAACAGAACTCCAAAAATCCATCATGCTGTCAATACATGTACCAACAGTTTATTTACAAAAGCACACAAATTTTCGGCACCCTGCACTTTGTCAAGTGAGCTTTATGCTGAGAGAACAATATCAGGTCATAACATAGCCAACGCGTTACCAAGGATGCCCGCTTGAAGTCATATCTAATGTATATACCTGTAGATATAATATAGATATACTTTGAAATTGAATTGATGCATAAGTTTGTATTTAAATGTTGTATGACCATGCACGTGTCAAAGAGAAAAGATGACAGACGTGGGGGGGGGGGAGCAGATAAAAGGAAAAAAAAATCCAATTTCCGCGAAGGGCAAGTATGATGCGCCAACATCGATAACGTAATATTGAGTTCTGGTGAAAGAAGAACCGGAAAAATAATGAGATGTAAAGCAGCATTGCCACGGAGTAAAACACTGACACGTTTATGAAAGCAATTACTCTGAGTCTGATATCTTTTCAGAATGCGTGCATGTGGTCCGTCTTAATCTGTTACTTCTTAACATCTGGTAATTCCCACTGGTTTCACATATATTCTGTCTTGTTTCCGTATTTAGCAGCGAGTTAAAAGAAAACAGAGGAATGATGTCTCCTTGTTCCTCTTGCGGAAAGGGAGGAATGAAAAGACAAGACTTAATATACAGGTCACTGTAACGAGAGTCACATTCCTTCTTTAGGCGGTTGTTTCCATAGCAACTACATATTTACACTTCTTCTCAGCTGTGCACTGAGAATCAGACTCACCGGTCAATCGTGTTTATTCTCGAATGAATTATGTGATGTTCGGGCTAAATGGGCGTGGGTCTTTTTTTTTTTTTTTTTTTTTCATCATTATTATCGTCATTCTGGGAAGGATAAATACGAAGTCTGGATGTAATGCACGCTTCTCTTCATCATGAAAAATCAGAGTGAATACATTCAGCAGCTATCAGAAGAAAAGAAAACTTTCAGACACTGACACGATTCAATTCGCAGAAATCCCGGTTCGCCACGTGATGGTATACGAGCGCGGTTCTTAGAAGTAGTCGAGTATTCGAGTATATTCTGAGTAATGCACGGGTTAGTGTATAGTGCGTCGGGTTACCTCAAGGAATGGATTAACAAGTCGTTTAATCCTCTACTGAGCACCTTACATTTGCACTAATCCATTCTATTAGAATGGATTAACAAGTCTTTTAATCATCTTCTAAGCAGCTTACATTTACACTAATACATTCTATATTAATCATCGGAATAGCATTCGTTAAATCAAATCAAGTAAGACCGTTTCCACTGTTGGCTGTTTGAATGCAGGAAATTAATAATAGATGTGAAATATAAGGGCCTTGTGTTTCTGTTTCAGATCCCGCTTTTATATGCGACAAGCTCACACACAACAGACCAGTTTCCAAACATTATTCAAATTTTATGCATGCCTTCAAAACAAAGGATGTTCCAACCATAACCAAAATGTCCCGCGGAGGCTTCTTCCGACGCGACGCGACGTGGCAAGAACAGTTACACTGAGACCCGCAAACTGATCGATTGCAAACTATTGAAAGGCAATTTTTAGTTATGTGTATATCATATTATAGTGTCATGAATATGCATGTTGGTACAAAGTGGGTGTGGCCTGTTCGGCTCACGGTGGCCAAGACAAGATGGCTCGAGGCTGGGACCATGCCGTTTGAGGAGGCGAGGGAAGAATAAAGTTTTCGTTACTTTAAGTTTGATTTCCTAGTGGTGGTTATTTATTTTGGTGTCAGAATGTGTGACATGTTGTTCCTCCACCAGGATTTCCCTCCTTCCGTAATAATAGTTTCATTTCGTTTCATTTCATTTCATTTCATTTCATTTCATTTCATTTCATTTCATTTCATTTCATTTCATTTATTAAGTTTCCACACAAATCATACTGTATTGTGTTTACAACATCCATCTACGACAATGTAAGGTAACACCATGGAGCTTTGGTAGCTCCATGGTAACACATAAAAGTGCAGTATACATACAAATAGCATTCACATGGCACAAAATCAATACTGAAGTCATTCTCACGTACATTACATTCATGACGGATAATTTAGTAAAATTGTGTGTGATGGGAACCTACATAGAAGCAACTGCTTGTAAGAGTAGGCTCCCAGAAAGAAAGTCAATGTTCTCGATATAGGCCTACTGAATCAATTTCACTGGAATTAAAAAGACAGAATAATCCGACATAGCGGTGCATCTGGCTCTAATTTAGACAGATATGTTATTCTAGATACATTCTCCTAGAAAAGCTCCGCCGCAAAGAACAGAAAAGGGTATACATTCTGTATATAAGACCTGAATACTGAGACCATTCATTGATCAATGTCATAATTTGTTTTATACCATTGCTTTTTACGTTGAAAGTATAGCATTGTGTCACCGGAACATACAATTTTTGTTCAAAAAAAAAAAGACACAGAAAATAAAACCATTTTTTATATTTACAAATATATTTCCAAACCATGTCGATATTTCAGTCTAGATGTAGACATGTCAAATAATCTGTTTCATTTCGAATACTGTAGAATCGAAGTTGAAAATAAGAATACGATTCTTGAAATTCACGCTATACATAGAAGGGGTCATTTGCAACTGTGCATAATATGCGTCCAAGTCGTTGATCTCTTGTTGATAATATATCAAAGGTATAAAAAAGAAATAGTTTTGAGTTCGAGTTTAGGTCATTTCAACTGCTTGCGATTTTTGTAGTGATTTACGTGTACAGATGATGCATGCCCGGGTTCAAGGTTACATTCAGCGTTACTTATTGTACTGTATTTGTTCTTAATTTGAGTGAGAAGACGTTTGTAGTGTAAAACTTTATCATCAAATATTGGAGAAAACGTCACTTGAAAAGTTCAACCACCATAATTGAATAGATAAGTAGAGAGAGAGAGAGAGAGCTGCGATGTAATCCTACGTCCTTTTACCACACAATATTAGTTTGTGTATACATTTCGGGCAAATTCTCGGTTTGTTTCAGGCAAATCGCAGAATCAATGGCTTCAGAATCTGCAATGAAAAAAGAAAAAACAGATACAGATGGACACAAAAGATATAGGACCCTGTCTCTTGCGCCATCGCGAAGATTGATCTTCACAAAGAATAAAACTAAGTATAGGAGGTGATATATTTTAACTCCACACTTTCGTCGCAGTGTTCGTGATTGTGGATCCAGTGCAAATAATTCTGTTTGCAGCAGGTAAATCCCCGAATAAATGGCTGCAGTCTTCAGAAAACGGTGCTAAAGTGGATAGAACAATAGGTCCGAATTTGTGTTTATTTTTGGGGAGCCACCCATTTTCGTCCTGATACTCGCACTATGGAAAGCGACATGTGAAAAAAAAAGAAGAAGAAAAGAACGGTCTCGAAACAAGGAGCCGGGGAAATTTCGTGACTCTGTGGAGTGTAATCTTGGATTTTCCTAGATTTCATACGGCATGAATTGGGTCGTTTAGACGAATCATTTCATTCACATGGCAGATACAACATCACTGTCATAACACTTCCATTTATTTCAGACCAAAAATCTGTCTTGTGTTTTACGACTTGGCTGAAGAGACATTAAAATGAAACTATTGCGCATCGACCATTATCAAAGACGTTATCACATAATGATTGAAAGCGCGAGAAAATCCTAGCCTGCTATGCCCTCTTCGTGAGCGTTCGATAGGGCCTATGGCTATTGAAATTGCAAAGAACAACGTCACATGCAGTCACGTGACCATAATGGTAATTTTTTTAGTTCCCATTTTATGACTCCGTAACAAATCAAAACTTCCTCACTATAAACTCGTCCCACTTCTTTCATATTTAAAATGATCTACTGATTTCTCGAATTTCAGTCTGAAAAGAAATTACCTGGGGGGCGTTTCATCAACGAGTTCGTCGGAGGTTTTCACCGACGAATTTGCTATCAGCCAATCAGACGCAAGGATTTACACTGACAACTGTTAAAAGCTAATGAAATCCTTGGTCTGATTGGCTGATAGCAAATTTGTCGGTGAAATCTCCGACGAACTCATTGATGAAACGCCCCCCTGAACTTCTTGAATTTCATTCGAATAAAAGTTTCACCTGGTTATCACTCATATGATAGCCCTATAACCCACGACCAAAGGATATCGGTCTTTTGTCGAACATTTCGCGCTTCATAAATACTCCCTCACTGAAAAGACCAGTGACCACCGCGCAACACTGAGCTCGTACAAAAGAGGAAAGGATTATAGGCACCTTCACTTTAGATATATAGCCCAGTCGAGTCTACACCATTCACATCGTTACTGAGCGCAGGTGTACCATTCAGATCTCTAACATCATGAGTGGGGTAAAGATCCTTGTAGTGGTTGCGTTGGTCATCGCTCTTGCTGAACCGTCTCTTCAGTGCCTACCCCCGAGGAAATCTCCTCCATCAGAGCGTAAGTCTGAGCTATCTCCCTCACCTTTTTCTTCGACCCTTTCTCGTTCTGTCTGCATGAATTTAAAGAGGCATTCCAGACAATTTATACAATTGCACATCATCAAGTATATGAATCAATAGTGCCATGTATTGATTTGTGGAATTCATTGGATTCTATACTCTGAAAAGCCCCCAAAACATATAAAGGCTGACGACATAGAAAGCTAAAATCACTCTAGTAACGTAACATAGTAATGTCATTCCAATTCCACTTGCTTTGTAAGTTCACCTATGTAGCTAATTTTATGCATGTTTTTTTCCGTTTGTTCTGCCTGCCTTGAACACCCAATCATAAAGCTGCTATGTCATCATCCTTGTTCATCATGATTTGTTATGAATTTTGAAACCATTCTTCACTTATTCCTCATCCACTTACTAATAGACGTTCAAATGCAAAAGTCTAAAATCATCTTGAGGTCTATGTATAAAAAAATCAAAAAAAAAATCGATGTAATCTATCGATGTTACCCGAAACGACAACAACAACAACAACAACAACAACAACAACAACAACAAAAATAATGATAAATAAATAAGATTCTTCTTCCGATTTTGAGGTTTCACTACATTCAAAGATGCGTAATCAATTCTATAATATGCATCCATTTTTTTTTACTTAGTCCAAAAAACTTTCGTTGTTTGCTTTTGTCTTTTATTGATAGTATCATGTCAATATGTCTGCATTTATGTATCTATGTCCATTCAAAGTTTGTTTAAATGTTTCAATGCAATAGTTTATCTTTTTCCATAAAAAAGAACATGATTCAAAGCGGAACACGTCGTCAATTTGACTTCCATTCATCTGATAAGGACAGTTCATTGAACACAATATAAAGTATGTGTACGAATGATATTAGAACATCTCTTCCAACTTTCTGTCTATCTAAAGAGGACTCATTTCCTTTCATATAACATACTAACTGTAAACCTCTCTTTACTTCTGTTTTTTTTTTGTATCCTTTTTGTTTCTTCCTACGTCATCTTATCTTCCCTATAAACATCACGCTTTCTGTGCTCCGCTATGTTTGCGATCAATAATCAATGAATACTGCTCCAAACGTTGACGTCAATAGACGCACACTGTAAGCACTGGTAAGGGTACGTTTTGTCGCGTGTAGCACCATTATAGTATTATTCAAACTCTGGTCATGTATACCTTTGTGATATACAGGGCCGGCGCAATTTGCTTTGAAACGGATTAATCCCGGAAGTTGTACCAAGAAAATTGCCGCTGAAGGCTTTTTCTTTCTTTTTGCTTGTCAGCTGATGGAACCCGAAAGTGTCACGAGAAATATATCCCTGTGATAAAATGGTTATATTTGTTATTCCGAGAGAGATTCGTTATTCCAAAGGTTCGTTAGGAACGAAAATGACGAAAAAAAATAAAGATTCGATAAACCGAATATTCGTTAATCCGAAAACGAAAATATCTTCGCAATTCGGACAGTTTGTTTTGTACCGTGAGAGATAATGTTCTAAAGAGGCCTCTGTCCGAGTTCTACGCATTTTTCCTCTTCTTTTTCATTTTCGGGACAATGATTCCTGTTTCATTTTCGGATTAACGGACACCTATTTCACTTTCGGATGAACGATCCTTCAATTTTGATTAATAAACCTTCGGAATGACGAACTTTGCTTCATTTTTTAATGAACAAAATAACGAACCTTCCTAACAACGAATCTGCAGAATAACGCCACATATTGTTGTGTTCGGTTTGACATGATTGATGAACCCTTTTTTTCAGATTAACGAGCACCCATATGTTTATGAAATTTGTGCGTTTCGGAATAAAAAGCCTTATTTCTTTTTCGGATACATGAAACTTCGAAGTAACGAACATCACCCCCCTCCGTTCCAGATACGCGTAGTGTTGAAACACATGGTGTAAAATCTGCCTTCAGAAATGATTGTATTTGCGTATACGTCAATATTTTATTTTATGTTATGATATATCCGACCATTTACCGATATTCATTATTCTTCGTTATTCTGAAAACGTCAAAAGTATTTCAAAACCCAGGCCAATAATGTACAGAAAAGGATCAGACGAGAATATTGAATTACTTAATTCTGACTTAGCGAAGGAAGAATGGCAAGAAGTGTATCTCCAAAATAACGCCGATAAAGCTTATGACATTTTCCTAGATAAACTTTTATATTATTATCGAAAAAACATTTCTTTAGTTAAAAAAAAAAACACACGTAGAAAGAACAAACATCCCTGGATTACAAAGGGAATCATCAATTCAATAAAAACCCGTAATAAATTGTACAAACTGGCGATTACTACCCACAATATAAAACATTTTACCGATTACAAAAAATATAGAAATATACTCAGTAACTTGATTCGTATTTCTCGTAAAATGTATTATTCTGATAAGTTTGATAATCAAAAGGATAACGTAAATGGCTTATGGGAAACTATATATGAAATAACAGGTAAAAATAATAAGGAAACATCGTCCGTTTTTTATAATGACAACAAAGAACTCACAAACCCTGATGAAATATCTAAGGCTTTTAACTCATACTTTGTAAATATTGGCCCCCAATTAGCTTCAAAAATAAAAAAAAACAAACATGTTCATTTAAACTTTACTGAATTTCTTCCACCAAACTGCGACAAATCGCTTTTCTTTACCCCAACAGATGAGGAAGAAATACTGGAGATTGTTAACAGATTAAAGCCAAGTAGATCTAGTGGCCATGATGAAATAAGTGTTTATATACTAAAGAAAATCATCAAACAAATAACTACACCTTTATCCTACATTTTCAATCTTTCACTGTCTTCTGGAATATGCCCAAACTCATTAAAAATTGCGAAAGTATTACCTAGTATTTCTAAAATTCTGGAAAAAATTATTCATATACGCCTGTACATTTTTCTTCATGTAAATGACCTACTTATACCTAATCAGTTTGGATTTAGAAAGGGTCATTCCACCGATTTAGCAATTATTCAATTGTTAGATAAGATTACTGAATCTTTTGCAAATAAAAAACAACTTATAGGAATTTTCATGGATTTATCAAAGGCTTTTTATACCATAGATCATGATATATTAATTTACAAATGAAAAAGATATGGTATTCGTGGTTTAGCACTTTCTTGGATTATTGATTATTTATCCAACAGAAAGCAATATGTACTATTTAAGTCATCTAAATCTCCGAATTTTAATATTGTATGTGGTGTTCCCCAGGGATCAATTCTTGGCCCCCTACTGTTCCTCGTATATATCAATGATATAATAAATACATCAAAAACTCTTAAATTCATACTTTTTGCGGATGACACCAATATTTTTTACTCCCATGAGAACCTCGAAACACTGTTTAATACTCTAACACGGAAATAGACAAAGTCTCCCAATGGTTTATATGTAATGAATTATCCCTTCATGTCTCTAAAACAAATTTTATGCGTTTCAAACCTACTGCTTCACAGAACATCAACAGCAGTTATAATATTAATATTGATGGTTTATCCTTAACTGAAGTAAGATTTACTAAGTTTTTAGGAATCACAATTGACTCGAGTTTAACTTGGAACGATCACATTCATAATATCCACACGTCTGTCTCAAGAACTGTAGGAATTTTATATCGACTGAAAAACTTCATTTCTCAAAATTCTCTGACTATTTTATATAATGCATTGATCTTACCACATATCACATAGGCCTACTGCAATATCGTTTGGGGAAACTGTGGCTCAACTAAAATTAATCCAATTTTTACTCTCCAAAAACGTGCTGTACGTTTAATTACCAATTCCCGATACTTATCCCCATCCAATCCCCTATTTCGTCAACTAAAAACATTGAAAATTAAGGATTTTCACACCTTTCAAACTGCTGTTTTTATGTATAAATATACATTTAATTGTCTTCCAAAAATTTTTGATGGCTTCTTCACTCCAAATTCCACTGTTCATTCATATCCAACACGTCAGTCGTCCGATTACCATCTCGAAAACCCCAGAATCATTTTAGCTCAAAAATCATTAAAACATAATGGACTAGATATTTGGAATTCTTTACCCCCTAATTTAAAACAATGTACGTCGTTGAACATTTTCAAACGAGAACTAAAAAACACCCTCATAATCCAGTATACTTCTGATGTATAAATATTCATACCACCTGGTCAACAAACACCCTAAACAATGAGTTCACGGCCATAACTGAAGTAACATTCACCTCATCACACTAATACACAAAATAACACTCAACGTACATACCAAGATTCACCCCAGCACAATGCACACCGCACTGCACCGCACGCCCTTCGCACAATGTATCTCTTTATTGTGCCCTTCGCACAATTACCCCCCACTCAGTGAGTGGCAAGATTTTCTTTGTGTATCTTCCTCGTCAAGCTTAGCTTATGATGATGGTCCCCTGCATTTCATTTTTATCATCTCCTATTGCTTCCTTTTATATATGATATTCGTTCTTGAAAAAAAAAATGTATGTATGATCCAAATGTTACGAATATTAGCTCTGTAAATGACTATGTAAGTATTTTGTTGATTTGTTGATTTGTATTGATTTTGAAATGCAGAAATAAAAACTGAACTGAACTGAACTGAAATGCAATGGAAAAAAAAAAAACAGATATGTGTGTGGTGGCTAATGTTCATCATTAAAACGAAAGTGGAAGTGTGAATTTTGGATCGTAAAGTATAAAAAATCCTCCTTTCATATCAATGACACTCCCGCCGGAAATTCAAGATCATGATAAAAGGCATCTTTTTTTCTTTCTTTTTTTTTATATAGTTTTCTATCTTTTCATTTTTCCTCTTTATTTGTGGTCAAGTGATTTATTTGCCGTCTGATATTTATGTTAGTGCTTTATCGTCCATATTTTCAACCACGTGACGCATTGTTCGAAGAGTCTTCTTCCTGTGCGAGCGTTCATTCAAGACACACGAAAGGATGTTGTCTTGTCTTGTATAAATTATTACCTTGCGTTAATTTTTTTTTTTTATGACGTCAACTTCCAACCACATCCCATACCAAACAAACAAGATGTGAATGGTCATAGAACGAGGTTGTTGAGTCATTCAGAAGAAAATGAAGAAGAATGAATGTAGGCAGGGAGGTGGATGTAGGCCTACCTGTACATGCATAAAAGGAGGTGACACGACATTTTCTCCTGCGACAATTGCTCCGATCTTTTTTTCTTTTCTTTTTTTTTCTCCAAGGACTTAGGGTTAGGGTTAGGGTTGTGATAGGGTTTTAGGTTTAGTTTGATGTGAGGATTAGGGTTAGGGTTACGTTTGGAAGTAGAATTTATGTTTGACTTAACGTGCAGACATTTCATGGGAGTAATTGTCGCAGGAGCAACCCTTACGGAACAAACACACGGTCACACAGTGTGGTTTATGTGGAAATGCCCAATAGTGTCAAGACTCCTGAAGAAGGCGTAGGACGCCGAAAATTTGAGTCGAATAAACTCGTGTTTTATTGGACAAAAATGCATTACCAGTTTGTTTCTTCATTTCTTCGTCGAGCCAATATGTGAAATCTCAACATATATACATACATGTATATATATATATATATATATATATATATATATATACATTTCTCGTATATAAAGTATATTTACACTCAGATTTGTATATTCAGCCGTGGAGTGGAAATATTTGTATGGAATTTAGATTAAATACCACGTGGTGTAATGTCATCAGTACGATTATCCGTGCATTACTCTAGATGAGGTGACAGCTGTACTAACAAATATGATAAATAAATATCAGCATTATGATATAACGTCACTGCAAAAACATCGGTGTTAGATTTGACACCATGGGTGTTAAATCTTACACCGATCAAGTGTCAATAGAGGACAACACCGACAGGTGTAGAAATTACGTTGTGACGGTGTTGAAAAGTGTTCACCTGGCACTTCGTGCATGGTGTTATTTGACACTGCTTTGGTGTTTATTCAACAATGACAACGCATGGTGTTGATTTGATATTGCTGGGTGTTAATGTCAATGGTATAACGCACCTGCCCAGTGCCAATAGGATACCACATCAACTGGTGTTACTGTTGTGTAAACGCGTTCACAACTTAAAAAAAAAAAGCAAGTACTTTATCGGAGAGTTTGTTTGTTTGTTTTTTGATCGTCTTGTTTAAGTGAA